>NC_134688.1:226209689-226319689 GCF_050947455.1 Rhinoderma darwinii
TTTTATGCAACACATTTTATTGTGGAAAATCCGCAGCATATTACAGTCGCAGCAGAGTGAAAATCACTGACAGTCTGCACGACCCCATAGAGTAACATAGGTCCGTGCGAGGCGCGTGAAAATCACGCGCGTTGCACGGATGTATTACACGTTCGTCTGAATAAGCCCTAACAATAAGGCCCAGTTCACAGAGTTTTTGGGCCTTGATATTGACTCGGACACTGCGTCAGAATCAGCACCAAAAAACTTCCAAAACCGCCTCCCATTGATTTAATCTGAAATCAATGGGAGCCAGTCGCGGAAAAAAGGAAAAGCAGCACGTCCTTTCTTGCCGCTGTTCCGCCTCTGACCTCCCATCGAAATTAATGGGAGGCAGAAAATGCATTTTTCGCTGCATTTTTTGTCTGCTGTCCTCAATCGCAGCGGGCAAAAAACGCAGCAAAAAACGCGGCAAGATAGTGTGGGCAGGTCAAAATCTGCCTCAAAATTCTTTAAGGAATTTTGAGGCAGATTTTTTCGGCCTGCAAAATACTCTGTGTGAACAGGGCCATACATAAACAGCACTTTGAGACACTTTACTCACCGTGTCAGAAGAGCTGCTCCCACTCCAGTCCTCTTCAGGCGATGTCTTCGATCCAGATGTCGTCCTTGACCTCCAGGCTCCAGAAAATGGCGGGGATCGTAGAACTCCTGCCGCCGCGCAACAACTAGACTCCTCCCCCTCTCCTTACGCAGCTACGCTCTGGAGAAGGAGGACGAGGCGGAGTCGGACGAGGAGGACGACGAGGAGGCGGAGTCGGACGAGGAGGCGGAGGACGAGGAGGCGGAGTCGGAGGCGGGCCATCAGGTAAGTAAACTGTGCGCCGCTGTCCCTGTGTGGCTGTCCTTCCCCGTAGATCGGACTTGTGTTGCGGGAGTGGGCGCGCGGGTGCGAGCTTGCGGTCGTTCGCGCGCGCGCGCAAGCGGTGTTTCGCGGCGGTGATGAGAGGGGGGCCCGCAGCTCACGGCGGTGTTTGACGAGAGGGGGGCCCGCAGCTCACGACATTGTTTTGGTGAAAAGAACAGGCCCCATTGCAGGGGCCTGTTTTTTTCTACCAAAGTCAAGTCGCGGCAGTTGCCGGGCCAGTATATGACATGTCGTGAGTTTTACACAGCGCACACACGCTGCGTGAAATTCACTGACAGTCTGAACGGCCCCATTCACTAACATAAGTCCGTGCGACGTAATAAGTATCATGGACGTATAACCCGTTCGTGTGAATAAGGCCTTATATTGTCATTTGTAGTGAATTTTCAGTGCACAATCCGCACCAAAAATAGGAGGCAAGTAAGTGGCTTATTCAGACGTCCATGTTCGGTCTGTGATATAAGGACCGTGTATCGGCCATATTTCTCGGACCGACCGCAGTTCAGGGAGCCGGGTTTTTAGCATCACAGTTATCTATGATCATAGTCCCTCCCTTCCCGTGGGAATACTGTCCCCGGTCCCGTACTGAAAGCATCATTACCGTATGGGGCAGTATTCCCGCAGAGAGGCAAGGACTCCCAGCAACACTGATAACTATGATGCTAGGAGTCCGGCTCCATGAATTGTGGTCAGCCTGGGAAATACGGCCGATACACGCTCCGTATGTCACGGACCGAACGCGGCCGTCTGAATAAGGCCTTAGTCTAGTTACACAGTGCGGTGAAATCCCATTTTTTTGCCACAATTTTTGCAAAAAAACGTGACTTGACCGCACTGTGAGAATATAGCCTAACAGCACTTTTCATGTTTTGTATCTTTTTTTTATGCAATTTTCGTAATTGCGGCACAAATCACGCGGTTTTGCCGCGATTTTTATATAATCGCGGCAAAACTGTGCCATTTTTGCCGCGATTACGAAAATCGCGGCAAAAAAGCGCTAGGAAAACGAAAAAATACCAAAAAACTTTTTAACCAACTTTATACAATCTACAAATGGGGTCAGGGGGATGGGAATCAGGATGGATAGGGGAACATACTCACCAGCCTGCAGGTCCGGTCGGCAGTGTAGAGGAGCTGGGGGGCGGGATCTCCACACGCAGCTTCAGCACATGCTGCATCTTCCCCTCCAGTGAAGCTACAACAGGTATGCAGGGGCTGCCGCGAGTGTTGCTAAGGGAGTGTCGCTAGGGGGGTGCCGCGGGCGTTGCGAGGGAGGCCCGTGAGCGTTGCGAGGGGGGGCCCGTGAGCGTTGCGAGGGGGGGGGGCAGCCCGGCGGGCCCCTTTTACTTCATCCATGTGGCCGGGCCCCTGACGGGAGTACCAGTAATACCCCCCTGATGGCGGCCCTGCTTATTCCCCCAGGCGTTGCCAAAGTGACACGTCCCTCTATTCTCCATGCAGCCTGGCCTCCTGGAATGAAATTTCATCCCTTGTGACTGCTGTAGCCAACAGAGAACGAGATACACGTCGCTGTGGCAATGCCTGGGGTGTTGAGTATTGGCTTTTTTTCGCCATCTCTGTTTTCCGCAGCGGAGATTCTACCCATAAATCTGCACCACAATTTTGTGCGCTTTTTTGGGTCGGAAAACACTGTGGGTTCTAAGACAGATATGCTGTACACTTTTACACAGCATATCCGCCCTGTGTGCACAAACATACTTAACTGGTTGCTGACACAAGACAAGAATGCTCATCCTGAGCAGCGAGTACATGGCACATTAGGATGAGTATTCTCGTCCTGTGTGACAGCCATCTGTGCGCGCGATCGAGAGCTGGGCAACGGCTGTAATACAAAGCCACATCCCCCCTCTGACATCGGAGAGGAGAGAAATAGAGGGGACTGCCACACAGCCCAGGGTCCATTGAAGAACCCCAGGGCGGTCTGAACATATTTCCTGTTGTTAGGGCACACTGAGGTATGCCCTAACAAGTGCCTGTATACAATCAGTAACAGGCTAATGTACTGGCATATAGATTTATGCCAGTACATTACAGTTACAAAATCAAAATCAAAATGATAAATCCCTTTAAGGGATTAAAAAAACTACACCTTCAAAAAACTTTTGATATGTCCTAGAGACACATCAGGCGTTTTGATCGGTGAGGGTTCATGTGCCAAGACCCTCACCGTCACTGAAACTAAGGTGCAGAAGTGCTCAGTTGAGCGCTCTGCAATTCCAGCGGTGATTTGTGCTCCTTGTTAGGCTAAAGACAGGCTCATTGACATTCTATTTAAGCCGTCTTCAGTCTAATAAGGAGCGCCAATCACAGCTGAAGATGCAGAGCACTCAGCTAAGCACTTCTGCATCTTTTTAGCGACGTGGGGCTCTCAATACCCGAATCCCCACCAATCAAAACTTCTAATATGTCTCTATGACATATCAAAAGTAAAGTTATTCTTTAAAGCCTGTTGTACAATCACAGATTATAGGATGACCACAAAGAGTAAGGAATTTGTGTGCAAAATTTGAAATTGCCTACAGTCTTCAGGTGGAACATTCCCACAGCTAGTCAACTAAAATCGTTCATAGAATGGTCATTGCCAATAATTTGCCTATGTAAACGCTCGTTCATCTTTTGATCGTATAGTTTTAAAAATTTAAAATATTATCGTTGTAAGCAGCATATCTCCCTGTGTAAGCAGGGAGAAGTGCTGCCGACATGATAATAATGTATGGAGATGAGCAATCAGAGTAACGAGCGCTCATCTCCATACTAACTCCCTGTGAAAGGCGCAAACGAGCGCCGATCAACGAGCTGTCTCGTTGATCGGTGCCCATTTACACAGCCCAGGACGGCTTTACTCTATAAAAAGGAGGAAACTGCACTTTTTAGAGAAATACTTTGGTTTTGATTTGGTCTAAAATTACGGTTAAAAAAATCTACTTGTTTAAGCATCTTTATAATGCCGCATGAACTGCACAAAAAGCTTGCACAGTAGAAATAAAATCCAGAGAGTTCCATACTATAGAGCGGTAGGCAGACTACATGCTGCCGTATGGTGGAACGTATTTGCCCCTAAAAGCTATGCTACTAACGGAGAATACCTCGGTAATATGGCATGCGCTGGAATATTTCACAATTAATTTTTTTATATAAATAAGGAAAAGCCTTGTGTACTTCAGTATGAAATTAGAGGCATACAGAGATATCATATGGGTAGATTTCACCATACAACTGGAATCAGTAGTATGGCCGTATGAATGAGCCTTAAGAGTCCAGAAGGATGTGATATGGTGTGTTGTAATTATATAGCGAGCAGTGTAAACATTGGATGTTTTTTTCTGTGTCCATTGCAGAGATATCAATTTATGATTACATGTAAATATATTGTCATAGGGCCCATAGACATGGGTGGCTGACATGGAGCCTCCAGAGGGTGGTGTGAACCCTCTTTGTTGCCAACGTATTCGGTGCGTGGATCATCTGGGGAGCAGAGTCTAATGGATTCCACGTGTGCACCCATTAATCTCCAAATGTAATTGTGGACTTAGCTGTTAATATCCCAAGGTCCAGGGGCGTAACTAGGAAAGACTGGGCCCCATAGCAAACTTTTGACTGGGGCCCCCCCTCCCCTGGGTGTCACACAACCCGCCCCCCTTGTAGATAGTGCCTTTTTTACAGCCCCTCCTGTAGTTAACGCCATACAGTCCCCTCTGTAGATATCTACAAAGGGGGCTGTATGGCGCTATCCACAGGGAGACTGTATGGCGTTATCTACAGAGGGGGCTGTATGGCGCTATCTACAGGGGGGCTGTATGGCGTTATCTACAGTGGGGGCTGTATGGCGCTATCTACAGGGGGGCTGTATGGCGCTATCTACAGAGGGGGCTGTATGGCGCTATCTACAGAGGGGGCTGTATGGCGCTATCTACAGAGGGGCTGTATGGCGTTATCTACAGTGGGGGCTGTATGGCGTTATCTACAGGGGGGCTGTATGGCGCTATCCACAGGGGGGCTGTATGGCGTTATCTACAAAGGGGGATGTATGGTGTTATCTCCAGGGGGGCTTTATGGCGCTATCTACAGAGGAGGCTGTATGGCGCTATCTACAGAGGGGGCTGTATGGTGCTATCTACACAGGAGGTTGTATGGCGCTATCTACAGAGGGGGCTGTATGGCGCTATCTACAGAGGGGGCTGTATGGCGCTATCTACAGAGGGGGCTGTATGGCGTTATCTACAGAGGGGGCTGTATGGCGCTAGCTACAGGGGGGCTGTATGGTGTTATCTACATAGGGGGCTGTATGGCGCTATCTACAGAGGGGGCTGTATGGCGTTATCTACAGGGGGGCTGTATGACATTATCTACAGGGGGCTGTATGGCGCTATCCACAGGGGGACTGTATGGCGTTATCTACAGAGGGGGCTGTATGGCGCTATCTACAGGGGGGCTGCATGGCGTTATTTACAGGGGGGTCTGTAGGGAACGCCATACAGCCCCCCCTGTAGGGTACGCCATACAGCCCCCCCTGTAGGGAACGCCATACAGCCCCCCCTGTAGGGAACGCCATACAGCCCCTCATGTAGGGAACGCCATACAGCCCCCCTGTAGGGAATACCATACAGCCCCCCTGTAGGGAACGCTATACAGCCCCTCCCTGTAGGGAACGCCATACAGCGTCCCCAACCCCCCAAAAAATGCGACCTACAGTGTGAAAAGACAAAAAGACATGTATCCCCTCTCCACAGGATATCCACAGGATAGGGGATACATGTGTGATCGCTGGCAGCGATAGGGAGAACGGGGGACAGAAAGTCCCCTGAAGTTCTCCATGACTAACCTCTGACTTCCGGCGTCGGCACAGCTCAATAAAAATGAAAGGAGCGCTGGTCACGCATGCGCACAAGCGCGACCGGCGCTCCATTCATTTCTACGGAGCTGCCGACACAGACCCCGGAAGTCCGAGGTTTGCGATGGAGAACTTCAGGGGACTTTCAGTCCCCCGTTCTCCTTATCGCTGCCAGCGATCACACATGTATCCCCTATCCTGTGGATAGGGGATACATGTCTTTTGCTTAATGGCAGAGGGGGGAGATACCTCCCTGCTCTGCCGTAGTGTTCAGTGGCGCGGTAGCAGCCGTAGCGGCTGCTAGCGGAGCCTCCGGCCATGGTGGGGGCCCGTGCCGGCCGGCGACACGGGCCCCTCATGCCGCGGGCCCCGTAGCAGCCGCTACGGCTGCTATAGTGGTAGTTACGCCACTGCCAAGGTCAATACCCCAAGAGTATTCTCTATTGGCAACGGCTGATCTGCACAGACAAGGTACAAAAACACTATCGAGATGCTGTGTCAGAAGCAAGCAAAAGGACAGGGCAGGCGGCAAGATTCATCACGGTAATCCAGCAGCAGTGAAGGGCAGTCGGCGGTCTGAGCAAGGTCAAGTTAAAGCAGAGGTCGGCAACAGGTAATCCAAATAGCAATAGAACAGCAGGAATGAGGAAGACTAATTATCAAGGGGAACTAAGATCAGGCAACGAGTAGTGGGAAGGAGGGGTTTAAATATACTAGGAAAGCTGTGTGGAACACGCTGACCTTTTAAGGGGGAAGTAGTCAGCACGTGTGCACACTAGGACCACGGACAGAAGCCAAAGGACGGGATGGTGGCATGGTATGACGTTGACCAGGAGGATGAAGGCGTTGGGAGTACTTGGTGGTGGGGGAAAGCCTGTTACATATATTTTATATTTTTAATTATATTTTTTGGATAAAAGATATAAATAAAACATACAAATTGCAGTAGAAAAATGATGCACTATAGAAACAATACTTAAATTGTAAGGTCATTTTTTTAATTATTATTAATTACTAATCCACTTTTTTTCAATATTTTATTAGTTAGGGAAATGCGATTTGCTGGTGACCACCAGCCAAACCAGGTATGATAATTTCTTTAACAAAAATACCTCCTAAATAAATTAATGCTATTTTTCAAAATCCCATTCACAATTTTTGGGAAAAAAATTTGTGCAGATTTTCGAACGTGCTCTATGCATTGCTCTATGTATTACCTATTTAATTTGATGCAAAAAATTAATGCGTAAATGTATTTGGATTTAGTATATAATGTAGATATGATAAATACAGTATCAGTGAAATGTTTGGAAACACCTTTTCATTCTATGGTTTTTCTTGTTTTTCTTTAATTTCTACATTGTAGATTCATATTGAAGACATAACTATGAAAAAACACATGTAATTAAGTAGTTAACAAAAAATTTTTAAATAAACCAGAATATGTTTTATATTTTATATTCTTTAAAGTAGCCCCCTTTTGCTTTGATGACAGCCGTGCAGACTCTTGGCATTCTTGCAATCAGCTTTATGAGGTAGTTACCTGGAATGGTTTGCCAACAGTCTTTAAGGAGTTCCCAGAGTGGCTCTTCACTTTCTGACTGCTTTTCCTTAACTCTATTGACTCATCCCAAACTATCTCAGTTGCGTTTAGGTAGGGTGATTTTAGAAGCCACGTCATCTGACGCAACACTCCATAACTCTCCTTCTTGGTCAAAAAAATCTTTACATAGCCTGGAGGTATGTTTGGGGTCATTGTCCTGTTGAAAAATAAATGATGGTCCAACTAAGCGCAAAACAAATAGGATGGCATGTCGTTGCAGAATGCTCTGGTAGCCATGCTGGTTAAGTGTTCCTTGAATTTTGAATAAATCACCAACAGTGTCACCAGCAAAGCACCCTGACACAATTACATCTGCTTTTCCATGCTTCACGGAGGGAACCACACATGTACAAACCATCTGCTTACCTATTCTGCGCCTCACAAAGACATGTCGGTTGGAACCAAAAATCAAAAATTTTGGCTCATCAGACCAAAGCACAGATTTTCACTGGTCTATTTTCCATTCCTTGTGTTTCTTGGACCAAGCAATTTTCCTATTTTGTTGATGCTCCTCAGTAGTGGCTTCTTTGTAGCAAATCAATCATAAAGACCTAATTTTCGCAATCTCCTCTGAACAGTTAATCTTGAGATGTGTCTGGTACTTGATCTCTCTGTGAAACATGTATGTGCACTCTAATCTGAGGTGCTGTTAATTTGCGCCTTCAGAGGCTGGTAACTCTAATCAACTTCTCCTCTACAACAGAGGTAACTCTTGGTCTTCCTTTCCTGGTGTGTTCTCATGAGAGCCAGTTTCATCAAAGCATTTGATAGTTTTCCTGACTGCACTTGAGAAAACCTACAAAGTTCTTGACATTTTCTGTATTGACTGACCTTCATGTCTTAAAGTATTGATGGACTGTCGTTTCTCTTTACTTAGTTGATGCCAGAATGTGGACTAGAATAGTAGTTGAATAGTAGTTGAATAGGGCTAATGACTGTATGTAAGTGTGTATCAATCCTACCTTTGCACAACACAACTGATGGTCTCAAACACATTTTGAAGGCAAGAAATTCAACAAATTAACTCTTGACAAGGCATAACAGTTAATTGAAAACTATTCCACGTGACTACCTTATGAAGCTAATTGAGAGATTGCCAAGAGTGTGCAAAGCTGTCATCAAAGCAAAAGGGGGCTACTTTGAAGAATCTTAAGTTAAAAACAAATTCTGGTTTGTTTAACCTCTTTTTGTTTAATACTCTAATTCCATATGTGCTCCTTCATAGTTATCATGTCTTCAATATGAGTCTACAATGTAGAAAATACCCCAAAAACATTGAATGAAAAGGTGTGTCCAAACTTTTGACTGGTATTGTATATCTGGCGAAAGTCTGCAACATGTAGTCATAGCCTTGGGCATTACATTTCTTTTGGCTGTAGGTTTTTTGTTAAACCTATATGAGAGTGTACACTACACAGTGAGAAAGTTAACTTTAATCCTGTTTTATAAATATAAAAATTGCAGACAATAGTTCTACAAATAAAACATAGTATAACATATGCCATTAGTAGATTCAAGATAACAAGCCCAGATAACAGGCTTCCCTGTCCATAAACTTCTGTGACAAATTCTATCACTGTAAATCCCTAATTGGGAATTAGTTGTAATGTTATTTGAAGTATCAGACGTTATAATATAAAGGGAAGTTCTTTCACTGCCACATTATTTTCAATGCATGATTTATTCATTTAGAGACAACTGTAATTTTCCTTTGTTTAAAGATAAACGGAATTTAAAGTTTGATATAGTCTCACGCTGCTCACCCCGTTGCATAGAACAGCATTATCTGCTGTGAAGCTGAGAGTCCTCACTGTGCCCTCAGCTTTACTATTCCCTAAAACAGGAACAGTCAGATACATTTGTCCAAATTTTTGTTGCACTGTGGCAATTTTAATCTGCTTAAAGGCATTTAATTTAGACTTTGTTTGCTTTAAGGGGTTATCCGGGTTTTTAAAATTGATGGCCTATCCTTTGAGAAAAGTCCTGCTGGACTGAAGCGTCGCACGGGTGATTAAAAAGCTGTCATATTTTGGAAGTGCTGTCTCCTCGTCTATTTTGTCTATCCTTAGGATAGGTCATCAATATTAGATGGGGGGGGTGACTATTGGCACCCCCGCCGATAAGCAGTTTGAAGGGGCCACGGCGCTCATAGGAGTGCTGCAGCCTCTTTATTGTACTTGTTTGTACTTTGCACATGGCGTTATATTTGTAACAGCTGTGCAAGATATTGCAACAGTGTCCCAGTCCCAGACGTGGCCCCTTCAAACATCTGATCGGCAAGGGTGCCAACAGTTGGAGAACCACCGATCTAATATTGATGGACAATTCTAAGGATAGGCCATCAATTTTACTCGGATTAAACATTTTAAGACAAACACTGTCTCCCCATAGATTTTCCGATGTTAGCATAGTGTACTGCTCCTAAGAGATTATCCCAAGGAAAAGAGTAATTACAATTTTAGTATAGAGTAGAGATCCAATTATATTTGTATGAAGCGTTAAATGACTAGGGGGTGCAGTGCATGATTTGGAGTTTAAAATAACAAAAAAGGAGAATCCATGTGTTATGCACTGCCCCCTCGGGCCCTGCATTGCCCCTTCTGGCCATTAGACAGTTGATCAGTTTTGCCTAGAGTAATTTCTTAAGCACAGGGAAACTCCATGAAAACTGAAATTGTAGTCATCATTTTTAAGGAGTTGTTAGACAAAACCAGGAGTGGAATGTACATAGAGGAAAACTATAATGTAAACATTAGTACTACCTCTTCCGTATTTTGGAGCCACTCTGAGAAGGAGTGAATACAAAAGCAAAATACTGACCAAAATACTGCTGTGTGATAACGGTCAAAATAGTAAAGGTTTAAATGCTGCCAATTATCTGAGGTTTGCATTTATAATAACTTTTTAAATATTTTGCCTTTTCCCTTGAGGCCCTGTTCAAACAAAGGTTTTTTTACAAGTTTTTTTGACGTGGAAAAACGGGAGGCGTACGTTTTTTTTTTCTGCGAGCGGTAAAAAACGTTTGCGGTAAAAAGAAGCGACATGCCCTATCTTCGGGCATTTTCACCTCTGACCTCCCAGGGAGGCAGAGAAAGCGTATTTTGCAGCGTTTGTGCCCATGGCACTCAATGGGCGCGAACGAAAAACGCACTGAAAAACGCGGCAAACGGCGTGCAGGCAGAACAAAATCTGCCTCAAAATAAGAGAAGCTAAAGTCCAGGACCTCCAAAGTGTTTTCAGAAATACCACCAGTGCCACAAGCTTCACTAGAAAGACAGCGGAGATTAGGGAGTTAAATAAGTGGCTTAGAAATTGCTGCAGGAAGGAAGGGTTTGGGCTCATGGAGAACTGGGCTGACTTCTCTGTCGGCTACGGGCTCTATGGTAAGCACCGGCTGCATCTAAATGGGGAGGGTGCAGCTATGCTGGGGGAAAGAATGCTTAGACGGCTAGAGGAGCTTTTAACCCTTTCAAGACCGAGCTCATTTTGGCCTTCAGGACCAGCCCCATTTTTCAAATCTGACATGTGTTACTTTATGTGGTAATAACTCCGGAATGCTTTTGCCTATCCAAGCGATTCTGAGATTGTTTTCTCGTGACATATTGTACTTTATATTAGTAGAAAAATTTGGACAATAAATTCATTGCTTATTTGTGAAAAACACCAAAATTTTGCAAAAATTATGATTTTTCTCATTTTAAATGTATCTGCTTGTAAAACAGATAGTAATACCACACAAAATAGTTACTATTTCACATATTCCATATGTCTACTTTATATTTGCATCGTTTTTTGAACATTGTTTTATTTTTTTCTAGGACATTACAAGGCTTATTACTTTACCAGCAATTTCTCACACTTTCAAGAAAATTTCAAAAGGCGATTTTTACAGGGACCAGTTCAGTTCTAAAGCGGCTTTGAGGGCCTTATGTACTAGATAGACCCCATAAATCACCCCATATTAAAAACTGCACTCCTCAAAGTATTCAAAACAGCATTCAGAAAGTTTCTTAACCCTTTAGGCGTTTCACAGGAATTAAAGCAATGTAAAGGGGAAATTGACAAATTTTTTTTTTTTTGCTGCAATTCATTTGTAATACATTTTTTTCTGTAACACAGAAGGTTTTACAAGAGAAACGCAACACAATATTTATTGCCCATAATCTGCAGTTTTTAGAAATATCCCACATGTGGCCCTAGTGTGATAATGGACTGAAATACCGGCCACAGAATCAAAGGAGCACCCAGTAGATTTTGTGGCCTCCTTTTTTTAGAATATATTTTAGGCACCATGTCGGGTTTGAAGAGGTCTTGTAGTGCCAAAACAGTGGAAATCCCCCAAAAGTGACACAGTTTTGGAAACTGCACCCCTCAAGGAATTTATGTATGGGTATAGTTAGCATCTTAACCATACAGGTCTTCTGCTATATTTATTGGAGTTTGCCTGTGAAAGTGAAAATCTACTTTTTTTCTGAAAATATATTTAAAAAAAAAGATATTTGCAAGGAATAAAGAATAAAAAGCACCCCAAAATTTGTAAAGCTACTTCTCCCGATTACAGCAATACCACATATGTGTTACTAAACTGCTGTTTGGACCCACTGCAGAGCTCAGAAGGGAAGGAGCGCCATTTGGATTTTGAAGCGCAGATTTTGCTGGATTGGTTTTCAGTGCCATGTCGCGTTTGCAATGCCCTGAAGGGAGCAAAATGGTGGAAACCCCCCAAAAGTGACCCCATTTTGTAGACTAGACCCCTCAAGGAATTTTTCTAGGGGTATAGTTAGCATTTTGACCCCACAGTTTTTTTGCTGAATTCAGTGTAATTAGGCCGTGAAAATTAAAATCTACTTTTTTCTGAAAAAATATAGAAATGTTTAATTTTTACAATGAATAAAGGAGAAAAATCACCCCAAAATTTGTAAAGCAATTTGTCCTGATTACAGCAATATGCCATATGTGGTAATAAACTGCTTTGTGGACCCACGGCAAGACTCAGAAGGGAAGGAACAATATTTGGCTTTTGGAGCTCAAATTTAGCTGGAATGGTTTTCGGGTGTCATGTCGCATTTGCAAAGCCCGTGAGGTACCAAAACAGTGGAAACCTCCCAAAAGTCCCTTTAGGGGACTGGAACGAGTGATTATTAGGTCGCTGGTACAATACACTGCAGTACTAATGTATTGCAGTATGATATCATTTTTACAGGCTCCTGTAACAGCGCGATCGCTGTTCCTATCCATTAGTCCCGGGTGTCAGCTGTAATACACAGCGGACACCTGCAGAATATGGCACGGGCACATCGCATGAGCCCACTCCATATATAACCCCCCGCACCACGACATGCTACTAAGTCGTGGTGCGCAAAGGCGTTAATGCGCAGCGGACGGTGCAAAGTGAAAATTAAAATTTTCCACTGATATGCCATTTTAACGCACAATATGTTGTGCCCAGTTTGTGCCACTGAAGACAAATACCTCATACAATGTTGAGCGGGTTCTCCCGGATATAAAATATCATATATGTGGACGTAAGCTGGTGTTTGGGCACGCTGTGGGGCTCAGAAGTTCGCTTGGTAACTGTTCTGTTTGGGGTTTTGCTGGTATTTCAGTTTATGATGTGGGGGTATGTGTAAATTGGGCAGAGTACATCAGGACATAATAAGAGGGTATAATAATTCGGTAAATATATAATAATCCGCAGATATGTGGCCAATGTCGCACTGATAAATGGCGCCCGATCTTATCAGCTTTTGGACACTGCACAATTTCTGTCGCTATATTCCGAGAGCCAGAACTTTTTTTATTTTTTCTTCACTGGAGCTGTGCGAGGACTTATTTGTTGCGGGACAATCTGTAGCTTTCATTGGTACCATTTTAGGGTACATGTGATTTTTTTATCACTTTTTATTAGATTTTTTTTGACAAGCAAAGTGACAAAAAAACAAATTCTGACAATGTTTTTTGTCTTTTTTTTTTTACACTTTTCACCATGCACTATAAATCACATTTTACTTTATTCTGCGGGTCGATACGATTACGGCGATACCAGATGTATATCGTTTTTTTATGTTTTGTGGTATTTGCGCAATAAAATCACTTTTATTTTGTGTCACCATATTCTGAGAGCCATAACTCAGTCAAAAAAGCTGTGTAAGGGCTTGTTTTTTGCGGGACGGATTGTCGTTTTTATTGGTACTATTTTAGGGTACATGCGACTTTTTGATCACTTTTTATTCTATATTTTTGGAGGGTTGATGACCAAAAAAATAATGATTCTGACATTCTTTTTTAATTATTTTTTTTGACTGTTCACCGTGCGGTAAAAATAATATTATAGTTTTATAGTTTAGGTCGTTACGAACGCGGTGATACCAAATATGTGTACTTTTTTTAACATTTTCATTTTTTTCCTATAATAAATATATATATATACTTATTATAGGAAAAAAAGCATTTTTTTGTTTTTGTAACTTTTATTAATTGTTTTTACACTTTTATAAAACATTTTATTACTTTATTTTTTACTTTTTACTTGTTTTACTTGAAGACTGGCAGCACTGATCGCTGCTATAATACATTACACTACCTAGGTAGTGTGACGTATTATAAACTGTCAGTGTGACGCTGAGAGTCACACTGACAGGAAGCTTATGAGGACCGGCCTCCGGCTGGTTCTCATAGGCTGCTGTGCATGGCAGACCCGGGGGCCGTTGTATGGCCTCCGGTTCTGCCTTATAACCGACTGCAGCACCCGCAATCGGTCCACGGGAAAGTTTGTTGTAGCAACAAACTTTCCAGTTTGTTGTAGTAACAAACTTTCCAGTTCATTGCTACAACAAGATTTCCCTGCGATCACATGACCGGGACCTGAACCAATTAGGTCCCGGTCATGTCTCCGGGACCAGAGGCAGGGGTTAACAGCGCGATCCGGGTGTCAGCGCTACTCTGAGACACCCGGATCGTGCTTTTAACACCCACCGTGAATTTACTGTGGGCGGTCGGGAAGCAGTTAAACTAGGATCTGGGGGAGGAAGGATGGGTGTACACAATTGGGGTTAGATAGAGTAGATAGGGAGTGGGATACAGAAGGGGATAATGGGGATTTAGTGGGGGCTGGGGTTAGCAAGCCGAGTAGGGAGGTGACTAGGAATATATACGGACCTAAGAATATTAACATCTTCCTGCAACTTGACGTAACTGCACGTCAAGGTGAGCAGTAACTTCTCGCACCTTGACGTGCAGTTACGTCTGTATTTTGACAGTTAACCGCTGTGTGGCGCTACACCGCAGTGGTGGTTAACTGTGCATTCCCTGTTGCCGACCAGCGGCCCATCGCCGCTGATTTCGGCAGTTAACCCCTTAGATGCGGTGGTCGATTGCAATCGCCGCATTTAAGGAGTTTAGAGCAGGTTGGCAGCCCCCACATGAAATCACGGCAGCTGGCGATGGTTGCCATGGCAACCAGAAGCCAGACAATGGCCTCTGGTCTCCCATGTACAGAAGCCTATGAGGACCAGCGAGAGGCTGTCCTGTCACAATGACAGAATACATTACACTACGTAGGTAGTGTAATGTATTATAGCAGCGATCAGAGCTGCAAGTCTCGTAGTCCCCTAGTCGGACAAGTAAAAAAAAGTATAAATAAGTTAATAAAAATGTTTTATAAAAGTTTAAAAGTAAAAGTTACATAAACAAAAAATGTTTTTTTCCCTTTAATAAGCCTTTTATTATAGGAAAAAAATTAACTTGTTAAAAACAGTACACATATTTGGTATCACCGCGTTTGTAATAACCCAAACTATAAAACTATAACATTATTTTTCCTGCATGGTGAACACTGCAAAAAAAAACAATGCCAGAATCACTATTTTTGGGTCACCACCCTTCCCAAAATATTCAAATAAAAAGTGATCAAAAAGTCGCATGTACCCCAACATAGTACCAATAAAAACTATACCCCGTCTCGCAAAAAAAAGCCCTTACACTGATTTTTTGACTGAAAAATAAAAAAGTTATGGCTCTCAGAATATGGTGACACAAAAAAATAAATTATTTTATAAAAATAGTGATTTTATTGGCCAAACGCTGAAAAACATAAAAAAAACACTATATACATATGGTATCGCTGTAATCAAATTGTCATTTTTAGCCCAGGGTGAACACCGTAAAAAAAAACAAAAAACAACCATTGTCAGAATTGATGGTTTTTGGTCACGTTGCGTGCCAAAATTTTTTATAAAAAGTGATAAAAAAAAACTGCATGTACCCCAAAATGGTGCCAATGATTGTCCCGTAACAATAAGCCCTCACACCGCTCCGGTGAAGAAAAAATAAAAAAGTTATGGTTCCCAGACTATGGTGATGCAAAATGTGCAGTGTTCCAAAAGCGGATAACATCTGGCACCATTTATCAGTGCGACACTGGCCAAACATCTGTGGACTATAATTTATTTACCCCATTATTATACCTCCTTATTATGCCCCTGATGTACTCCGCACAGATTACATGTGCCGCAACATTATAAACTGAAATACCAGCGAAACCCAAACAGAACTACTACCAAGCTAAATCTACCCTCCAAAAGCCAAATGGCACTCCCTCTCTTATGGGCCCTACAGCGTGCCCAAACAGCAGTTTACGTCCACAGATATGGCATCGCCGTGCCTGGGAGAACCAGATTAATATTTTATGAGGCATTTGCCTTCAGTGGCACAAACTGGGCACAACATATTGTGCCCTAAAATGGCATATCAGTGGAAAATTTTAATTTTCACTCCGCACCATCCATTGCGCATGAACCCCTTCATGCACCACGACTTAATAGCATGTCGTGGTGTGGGGGGGGGGATGTATGGAGCGGGCTCACGCGCTGAGCCCGTACCATACATTGCGGGTGTCAGCTGTGTATTACAGTTGACACCTGGGAATAACGGACAGGAACAGCGATCATTATACAGGAAGACAGGAAAATCATTATACACCAGTATTCGACATCAGGATGGTGTCAATGCAGTCCGCTTTTTCCTGGGAATGAGCAATTGGGACAGCCACGTTTGTGATCTGGTGGTCGAATTATTGAAATATATCCTTACTCACAATCTATTCGTCTTCAAGGATGTTTTTTATGTACAAAAGCAAGGCACTGCCATGGGTGCGGCGTGCGCTCCGTCATATGCAAACCTGTTTCTCAGTTTTTGGGAGAGGCAGGTTTTGCACTATGGCGGCACCCGCGCCGCTGACCATGTGCAGTGCTGGTTGCGTTATATTGATGATGTACTTATCATCTGGCAAGGTACAGAAATGGAGCTGATTAAGTTCAAGCAGGAACTAAACACCAATTCTTTGAACATAAAATTGACATACACCCTTGATAGACGAAGGATAGACTTTTTAGATGTGACTATTGAGGCTGATGAGGGGGGAAAATTACAGACTGTCGTCTTTAGGAAAGAGACGTTGGTCAATTCCCTCCTACATGCTACCTCGGCACATGTAGACTGCACGGTTAGGGCTGTCCCAGTTGGTCAATTTCTCAGGATGAAGCGGATCTGCTCTTCTGAGATTAAGTTTGAGACTCAGTCACAAGATCTTAAAAATAGATTCCAAGAAAGAGGCTACAGCCAGAGATGCATTAAGCAAGGGTATAGTCGGGCCAAAAACATGGAACGTACACAACTGCTACATCCGAGTGGGATGATAAAAAATAAGGACATGACCAACAATAAGATCAGATTAATTTCTACTTTTAATAACCAGTGGCAGACATTGAGAGCCATATTACAGAAACATTGGCCCATCTTACAGATGGAACCAACTTTGTCAGCAGCCCTACCGGGAAATCCGCAGATAACGGCTAAAAGAAGTAAAAACCTTAAAGATCTATTGGTGAAAAGCCACTATATACCTAAGCAACTTAATCCCTTTTCAACAAGGGGTCCAATCCAAGGATGTTACCCATGTGGAGGTTGCGTGGCATTTGCTAACATTTCACGGACCACTTCTTTTGTTTCCATCAAAAATGGACACCGCTTTAAAATCTTACACTACATTTCATGCAGTACGACCCATGTCATCTACTACGCGACATGCGGGTGTCCAAAGTTGTACATAGGACTAACAACTAGACAACTTAGACTTCGTATCCGTGAGCATGTACGAGATATAACTGCTGCAAAGGAGATTGTTAACCTAACATTATTGAAGACTATTCCTAAACATTTTAAATTACACCATGGGTGTGACCCCAAAACATTTCTGGCTTGGGGCATAGACATGATACATTGTGGTTTTCAGAGGGGGAGATGCTGATGGCACGTAAGGAATGTAGGTGGATTGTTACATTAGGGACCATGACCCCATTTGGTCTTAATGAAAAATTAAGTTTCGCTGCCTTTTTATAAGGTTGTGTTAATCCTCCCCACCTTTTTGGTTTTAAACGGTCTATTTCTGGTTTTAATGACATCCCTGAAGAAGCTGTATTTGCGAAACGCGCGTTGGGGCGCTGTAATTACCCTGCGGACCGCTACACTCTCCTAGACTCTTTGGGTAAGTTTTCTCACACGGACCCCCCTGGTTTTACCAGGTGGGTATAGACTCATACTTGGGGCTATTATAGGATATCCTGATTTAATGCACTTGTGGCAATTCGGGTATTTCTCCTCCCTTTCCATACATGGTCTTAAGTACAATTTGTACTTTTTGTTCAAATTACTTACTATATTCTAACAATATGATACCATTACAGTATCTACAACTGAACTAGGTGCCCTTTCTAGCCGCATGGAGAAGGTTCAAAGGCGGTCAACAAGATTATTAAATGGGAAGGGAGGTGTCGCTTACAATAAAAGGCTAGAAAATTTAGGCTTGTTCAGCTTGGAAAAAAGACGTCTTAGAGCGGATCTTATTAATATGTGTAAGTATATGTGAGGTCAATACAGAGAACTAGCACATGATCTGTTCCTTCCAAGGACTCTACAAGGGACCAGAAGACACCCATTGCTTGTGCAAGAAAGACATTTCAGACATCAATATAGAAAAGGGTTCTTTACAGTTAGAGTGGTCAAGCTATAGAATGCCCTACCCCCCCAAGGGGTAGTGATGGCAGATACTATATCAGCATTTAAAAAAAGGCTAGATGCTTATTTTTTTTACGATTGGCATCGAGGGTTATAGTTAATCAAGCAATGAATGACTTATTGAGAAAGGTTGAACCTGATGGACATGTGTCTTTTTTCAACCTATGTAACTATGTAACTATGTATCTAACTAAATCGTGCTCATTTTCATGTTTATTCAGTGCTGCAAATATCAGCCTAAACAAAACAAAGACTTTAATCACCTTCTCTGGTGCTCCCATAGCAACTTATCCCTGCTCCCCCGGCTGGTCTTTCTACCGCTGGCTTCCTTTGATGACGTGTGATTACTTTGAATTTGAAAAAAAAAATCCTTGCAGATTATCATGCAGATACGCAGCTAAGCCACAGAGAAAATCCTCAAGAATGGGCAAATGAGGTGGATTTTTACATCCCATTGAACTCATTGAAAATCCGCAACAAATCTGCGTTGATTCCGCAACATAGTAGCCAGCGTATTTTCTAGTGCCTGTTTCAATAGAACAAAGGACCAGATTTACTAAAACAAGTGTTTCATAGAGTGTTATAACAGTATTAGTGTTGCTTTTCTCTTTTTACACTTAAGTTTAACTTGTTCCTTTCCCTATACAGTTCAAAAGGTTCTATATCCTCCATAAAATCCTTTAACCACAAGTCTTGAAAAAAAAAAAATGCAGAGAGTAAACTTAAAGGGGTTGTCCGGGCATGGGACATTTTTTCATACTGATGATCAGTATATCATCGGTGGGGGACCGACATCCACACCGATCAGCTGTTCCGGCTGCCACCGGGCACCGGATGATATGCACTTAATGCAATGTTCGTGCCGGAAGCAGATGGCTCCTTACACTGCATAGCAGCCGTGCTGCAGAACTGCTTCTATTCACCTTAATAGGAGGAGAGCTACAGTACTGCAGCTTGGTCGATATACTGTGACCGGAGCCATCTGCTTCTGGCATAGACATGCAGTGCCCGGAAGCAGCCGGAACAGCTGATTGGTGCGGGGCCCGGGTTTTTGACCCCCACCAATCACATACTGATGACCTATCCTGTGGATAGGTGATCAGTATGAAAAAACGTCCGATACCAGGAACACCCCGTTAACATATCTTGAGTCACATCAAATGCACAATTTTTGGCAGATCATTTACAAAATATGATATATGTGACATAAATTTAATTTATAGATTGATAATCTAAATCAATCACTATTTACATATAAACTGTGTTTTTATTCTCTTTACGAAAATAAGTTTTATCTTTTCCAAAAAGATCTGTTTCTTTCCCTGTACTAGAGAACTACCAAAGCCTTTACCAAGATATATAATTGGTTTGACAGTTCCCCCATTGACATTAATGTATATATTACCACTTAGAAAACAGCATAGAGTGTTCATGCATGTGTATTGATGTATTTTGACCCTAGACTTCTAACGATGGCACTATAATGATATGTCAACTGGTTTAGAAAGGACATCTTTAACTCCAGGGGCTCATATTGAGTGGTGAGTCAATTCCACTAGCATGCACAGCAAGCATATTGCAGAAAAAGAGAGCACTTTTTAAAGTCCTGGCTTAGAATTCAATTGTATATGTCAGGGATCATTACTATGTATATTGTTTGAAAAATATTAATACAGGCTATTGTTGATGACATGTCATAAAACGCAAAAACCGATTCTAATAAAAAGTATGCACGTTTACTAAAAAAAACATTAGCAGTGTTAAACAACAACTGGGCACT
The DNA here is from genome assembly GCF_050947455.1 of Rhinoderma darwinii. Classification (NCBI taxonomy): domain Eukaryota; kingdom Metazoa; phylum Chordata; class Amphibia; order Anura; family Rhinodermatidae; genus Rhinoderma; species Rhinoderma darwinii. The sequence continues at coordinate 226,229,905 of NC_134688.1, forward strand.
GTTTATACCACTCTAGTGCCAATCAAGACATTTCCATGGGCAAATAATCTACAGTCTATTCAACATTGACTGTATAGCAACAAATATAAATAAACAGAAAGCCAATGAATATGTCTATATATGATTTTTTGCAAACCCAGCTTTTTCTAGAGGCCTGGATAGAAAATATACCTAGTTATACATTAGTATGTGAGCAGGAAGTAAATCGATGCATAACTAAGCAGGACCCTAGGGAAGTGGAGTGACAAACTTTGTAGGCAGGGGTGGGACATGATTTCTTGCTAGGGGTTTCTGAAGCACATCATGATAGCTGTCAGGTGGACAATTGTTCAGCCAACAACTAACATCCCCCATTCACGCTTTTGGCTCTCCTGAAATGCCTTTAAAGCGGCTCTGTCACCACATTATAAGTTCCCTATCTTCTACATAATATGATCAGCGCTGTAATGTGGATTACAGCAGTGTTTTTTATTTAGAAAACCGATCAATTTTGACGGAGTTATGACCTATTTTTGCTTTATGCTAATTACTTTCTTAATGACCAACCGGGCGTGTTTTTACTTTTTGACCAAGTGGGCGTTGTAAAGAGAAGTGTATGATGCTTACCAATCCGCGTCATACGCTCCTCTCCATTCATTTACTCAGCACATAGTGATCTGTCATTTGCAGCGTGATCTCGCGAAATTACGCTTGCTGTGCTGTAAGTCTCACACAAACGTTACCGGAGTGTTGGTATTGTGAATAGACATCGCATCCTAGCTGGAAGCGATGTCTATTCACTCTCAAGGCACTTCAGTAAAGTTAATGTGTGAGTGCGTGACTGCAGATCATGATCTAGCAAGATCATGATGTCTGAGTACATGAATGGAGAGAAGTGTATGACGCTGATTGGTCACTGATTGGTCAGCGTCATAAACTTCTTTCCACAAAGCCCACTTGGTCAAAAAGTAAAAACACGCCCAGTTGTGTATTAAGAAAGTCATTAGCATAAAGCTAATATAGGTCATAACGCCGTCAAAATTGATTGTTTTTCTAAATAAAAAACACTGCTTTAATCTACATTACAGCGCCAATCACATTATGTAGGAGATAGGGCACTTATAATGTGGTGACAGAGCCTCTTTAATGTATGTATAATGTTTGATCATATGCATGTGTGAATGGTTGTGTTATACAGCATTCTCAGATGCTCACACACAGCCTAGTGGTTGTAGAAAGAAATTAAAAAATAGTGTTTATAGACGAGCGAATTTCCGGAAATTCACTTTGGGTCTAATTCGGTTGAATCGTTATTCAGATTCTATTTGAATATATGTGCGGCACATCGAAATAGCCCAGATTGTCATGTAAATGTGTGCCTAACGCTTTAATAATTTCTAGGAATTTATCTAAGATAAATTCAACCCCTATCAAGCCTTTTAATGCCAAGCCAGCATGTAATGTCAAAGTGACAGCAACATATCTAGGTAGAGGGAGGGTGCATTTTGAGAAGGATGCCTGCAAGACATTATTGGAAGACCCATCTGAGGTCCTGTGATCCTGTTTCAAATTTTGCATCTGCCATGATTCGTGCGCCGCAAACCTCAAATGTTTTGGAATTCACTGAGTCTGAAACTTTTGGGAAATTCAGACTGAATTTGTTTCATGCAGAGTTGAATTCACTAATCTCTAGCAGTGTTTTTTTTAATCTACAATTTGGTTAGCCCTCTAAATGGTGCCCAAGACCACCACCTACTCTACATACCTCACCTCCTGCCCCTGTTTGTTGAAATTGTAATGACAGCCATATTTGTTTCATTCAGCTTTCATACACAGCTGAATAAAATGATTTAACAAATTGACAACTCAAGGACTTATATTTACTGATAAGGTTTATAGTTGATGGCAGCGAATGATCTAAAACATACATAATGATGTAATGTTTGGCAAGAGGTACCCGCTCTCTTCCTCATAGTGTGGAGGAGCCCCTCTTCAAAGTGGGTTGAGAAAGTGGACTTCTTCATGTGGAAAGTGAAGGATTGAACCAGGAGTGAGTTTATTGTAAATATATTCATCAATAAAGTTAGGGTAGCCCTTAGTCACTGTCAAAGACTATAGAAGGAGTCACACAGGCGTTAATGAGCCTAGCATTTTTCTTTGGGGGAATGATGGTGTGTTGCTGTCCCTTTAAATGTACAATATTGGTGTTAATAACTTGTTTTCTCTAGAGGTGTGGAACCCTGAAGATATAGATGTCGCCATTTTAAATATGTATTGTGAGACAGTGACAGGTAAAGTCATTGAGGGAAGGTACATTTCCCCTAGAATCCTGTCATATGTATCCTAGGCTCCAGGGAATGAGTATTTTTTGCAATAGAAAGCTCTAGCTTTCCAATCTCGGCTTAAGGAAAAGCCGGAAAAAGGGCCTGGAGTTGGATTGGGGAAGAGCAGGGCGGGTTCCCCAATCCCTAGTCCATCTCTGTTTGTAGGACAAGGCTGCTGCTCAATTAGCTGCACCTGCAGCCTGTGTATAAAAAGGTGCAGACACAGTGTGTGTCAGTCTCACCCCTGACTCAGACCGGAGACTACTAAGTCTGGAGTAGCCTGTATTCTATGTGAGTAAAGACCTGTGTTACTTTGTGTCCAGTGCATGGTAGGAAGGCACTTGGTATAGTTAGATAATATCTTGTTTAGTTAGTGCTCAGATGAGCAGGATTTATTTTGTATTTTGCCTTGTTGTACAAGAGGCTGTTTCTTTGACAAGAATAAAACACAGGCAAAGCCCTGTTATGAACTTTAATGCACGGTGTCCCTGTCTCTGGCTACTAAGAAACCGCTGTACCAACCTCTCCTGATGCTAAACCCTCACAGTATATATTTTGTGTAATTGACCATTCTTTTTCTAAGACATCATCTTCTTGTAGTAACTTGCTGCTCTTTAACTGTAGTGGACCAGTATGGATAAGCTGGGTGCCTCATGCTGGGGGTGGTGCTTAATTAATAAAAGGCAGATGTTCCTAATAGGGTTCAGTGAATGGGCTGCGATCCATAGAGCAGCAGGCATGAGTAGGCCCTAGAGCCAGAGGGGGCCTATGAATGTAATCGGTGGAGTGCAAGAACCACTCTGAAAGTAGTGACGATGGGTGGAAGTTTTCTAGGTCCTCCCCACTAGAGTGAGTAGCATTGCTGTAGGCCAAGAGAGAGAATTGGCCTGAATTTAAAGGGGCCGTACCCCTGCATTATGGAGGAGAAAAAAGTTTCCAGTGCTAGTTGTAATATTATTATCTTGGATAGTAGCTCTGATAAAGGTTTGATTTTTATAGCAAATTATTTTAAAGAAAAAGGAAAGGATCAGCTATTTGATAGTATGTATGTAAATGCAGCATGTCCACTTGTTTGAAGTGAATATGAGCATTAGAATGATAAATAGTTTACCCCAAACTATAACTGCTTCCTCTACAAATGGATGACAAGATCATAAATCTGAAGAAAATATCCATGAACCAAAGGCTGTCATTATTATCCTATTCTAGGGCATGTAATAGGCTGCTTTGTACTTGTCTCATGGGGGTCACTTCTCATAAAATGTAATAGCTAAATTGAGCCCTGACATTTTCATTCTTAAAAAAAATGCCTGCAAATCAAATGACATAAATTGGATTGACTGATGCCAAATTTTAATAGTAGTCAATTGTCCTTTTATGGCAGATAGCTTAAAACGATAGAAATATTAAGCCTTCTTCTCAAACAATTGTTTTAAAAGCGTTTTTCATGGCATTTTTACAAGCATTTTTGCTTCTCATTTTTTATTCTATGTTTTTTTCTGTTCCCCTGGTTAAAACCATTGGCTTCAATCTGGCTCTCACTCCGCATCTTTCCCAAGATCTCTAGAGCACAACTGCCACCAATTGTAAAGGGCCCAATGCACAGCACTACACACACAGTAAGTAGTGCAATGTATTATGTAAGCGATCACACATTGCATGCTCAATCCCCTAGAAGGACTAAAAAATATTGTAAAAAAATGTACTGGAACATAAAAAAATACGCTAAAAAAACAACAACTTATAGAACAATGCCAGAATTGCTGTTTTTTGTTCATCCCGCCTACCAAACAAGGAATAAAAAGCAATCATAAAGTCGCATGAACCTCCAAATGGTGTCAATGAAGACCTGTCCTCCAAAAATCAAGACCCGGAAGACTACGTAGACCAAAAATTTTTGGGATGGCTCTTGGAATGCGGCAACATGACAACAAAATATTTAATTTAAAATGTTTTTTATTGTGCAGAAGTAGTAAAACATTACAAAAACAGTCAATATCACCGCAATTATTTTGACCCGATTTATGGTGGCATGAATGTTTTTTTCCAAACCCCACAAAAAAATGAATGAAAATTTTTCAATCCACTATTTGTGAATGATGCGAGGGTGTCAGTCTCAGAAATGGCAGCCCTAGAGAAAACTGATCTCCCTAACAGCCGGGAGAACAGCCCAGCTAGTAGTCGGCGGGATGGTAATGCAGGTAAGGCAAGACAATTAGTAGTTGTAGGGGATTCTATAATCAGGAAGACGGATAGAATAATTTGTCACCAAGACCGCCTCAACCGAATGCTTTGCTGTCTCCCTGGTGCCAGGGTTCGGCATGTGGTGGAACGGGCGGACAAACTGCTGGGAGGGGCTGGTGATGATCCATCTGTCATGGTCCATGTGGGTACCAACGACAGAATAAATGGTAGATGGAGGAGCCTTAAGAATAATTTTAAAGAACTAGGCTACAAGCTGAAGGGAAGGACCTCCAAGGTTGTATTCTCAGGAATACTGCCTGTGCCATGCGCATCACAGGAAAGACAGCGGGAGCTCAGGGAGTTAAATGCATGGCTTAAGTCTTGGTGTAGAGAAGGCTTTAGGTTCCTAGAGCATTGGGCTGACTTTTCATTGGGGTACAAACTGTATTCTGCAGATGATTTGCACCTAAATGGAAGGGGGTCCTCTGTGCTGGGGGAGAGAATTCTTGCTGGGGTGGCGGAGTATTTAAACTAGGGCTGAGGAGGGAGGTCAATGTAGAAAATAAAGGGGTAGTTAGGTTAGAGAGGGGTCAGACTATATTGGTGGGGGGAGTAACAGACTGTGGGGAGAGGACTAGGCAGCAAGATAAGGAGATTCTTTCGTTACAAAACAGCAGTGAAAATAAAAATGCCAAAATAATGTCAAATAATCAAATTTCTGATACTGAAAGTGAAACATTTAAAGGCAAGTTAAAGTGTATGTTCACAAATGCCAGAAGTCTAGCAAGCAAAATGGGTACTGGAAGAAAATATAGATATAGTTGGTGTTGCTGAAACATGGCTAGACTCTTCACATGACTGGGCTGTAAATCTACAGGGTTTTACACTGTTTCGGGAAGACAGGACAAATAGCAAAGGCGGTTGTGTATGTCTGTATGTGAGAAGCGATATGAAGGTGAGTGTGAATGAGACATTAGAGGATTATGAGGAGGTTGAAACCTTGTGATTGGAATTACAAAGGGAGGTAACCACTGAAAAAATTACTTTTGGTGTAATCTATAGACCCCCCCAATATAACTGAGGAGAAGGAATGTCAGCTATAGAAACAGATGGAGCGGGCTGCACAGGGGGATACTGTAGTGATAATGGGAGACTTTAATTACCCAGATATTAATTGGCGTCATGGTTCGGCTTCAACTGCAAAGGGGAGACATTTCCTCAACCTGTTGCAGGAACATTTTATGGGCCAGTTTGTGAAAGACCCGACTAGAGGTGAAGCTCTGTTGGATCTGGTCATTTCTAATAATGCAGAGCTTGTTGGGAACGTCTATGTTCATGAAAACCTCGGTAACAGTGATCATAATATAGTTATATTTTACATATACTGTAAAAAACAAACACAGGCTGGGAGAGCAAAAACACTTAATTTTAAGAAGGCCAATTTCCCCAGGATGAGTGCTGCAATTAAGGATATAGACTGGGAAGAACTAATGACGAATAATGGTACAAATCATAAATGGGAGATTTTCAAATCTACTTTGGGTAATTATAGTGCAAAATGTATTCCTATAGGTAATACGTGACAAAAAAGGGCATTTGAAAAATACAAATCTGAGGGTACAGCTGTAGCCTTTGTAAACTATAAAGAGCTTACTAAAATCTGTAAAAAGGTAATAAAATTAGCAAAAATACAAAATGAAAGGCAAGTGGCCAAGGATAGTAAAACAAATCCCAAAAAATTCTTCAGTATATAAATGCAAAAAAGCCAAGGTCTGAACATGTAGGACCCCTAGATAGGGGTAATGGGGAGTTGGTCACAGGGGATCAAGAGAAGGCAGAGTTACTAAATGCGTTCTTCAGCTCTGTATATAAAACAGAAGAGCAGCTGATATAGCCGGTGCCAGTGCTGTTAATATATCAGTTGATATACTGAATTGGATGAATGTAGATATGGTGCAAGCTAAATTAAATAAAATAAACGTACACAAGGCCCCGGGACCAGATGGGTTACACCCTAGAGTTCTTAAGGAGCTTAGTTCAGTTATTTCTGTCCCCCTCTTCATAATATTTAGAGATTCTCTAGTGACTGGTATAGTGCCAAGGGAGTGGCGCAGGGCAAATGTGGTGCCTATTTTCAAAAAGAGCTTTAGGTCTGCTCCGCGTAATTATAGGCCAGTAAGCTTAATATCCATTGTGGTTAAAATGTTTGAGGGGCTATTGAGGGACTATATACAGTATTATGTGACAAAAAATGGTATTATAAGTGACAGCCAGCACGGTTTTACTAAGGCCATAAGCTGTCAAACCAACCTGATTTTTTTTTATGAAGAGGTGAGCAGAAGCCTAGACAGAGGGGCCGCTGTGGATATGTAGCGTCCATGGCAGCGGGCCGTCGGGTTTACTCTCCTCCAGACGCCCGCAGCCATGGATCTGTGAGCGCTGGTCCCCATCTCCTTCCTAGGAGACGCCAGCGCTCACTTCCGCTCCGTTCGGCTGTGTTCCGTAGGGTGTGCGCGCACGCGCGTGCCCGGCCTTAAAGGGCCAGCATGCGCAAATAGGAGGAAGTCATCATCATCAACTGCCACGATTTCCTGGTCTATAAGAAGGCCCCTGGCCTTCTAATCCTTGCCTGAGCGTTGTTAGTTTTCCCAGTCTGTCTTGCAAATGGTCCCTTAGTGTTTCCCGTTCCTGTTGTTACCCGTGCCTTGTTCCCCGTTCCTGTTTCCCGTGCTGTGCCTTAGTATCAAGTCATGCCATGTCCTGTGTCATCTGCCACGTCCGGAGGAATCCACCACGTCCTGTGTCATCTGCCACGTCTGGAGGAATCCACCACGTCCGGTGTCTTCTGCCACGTCCTGAGGAATCCGCCACGTTCCGTGTCATCTGCCACGGCCGGAGGAATCCGCCACATCCGGAGGAATCCGCCATGTCCTGTGTCATCTGGCGCAACTTTCGGCTCCTGTGTCACCCGCCACGTTTGGCGCTATCTGCTGCAACCATCTCCATCTGTGCCAGAGCTGCGGCCACTATACAGGTACTCTTGTGCGGGACATTGTATTTCTGGGGTGTCCTGTTGTTTGGCCAGCTGCCTCCCCGCTACGGCGCTACGGCTTTGCAGAATCCCCGGTCACAGCATTGCAGACTCTATGATCGGAGATTCCACTCCAGGAGAAGCCAATGACGTCATGGACACAGACGTCAGGAGCTTCTCCTGGAGTGGAATCGACGGTCATAGCATCTGCAATGCTGTGACCGGGGATTCCGCTTCAGGAGCTTTCCCTGATGTCACTGTCCATATATGGACAGAGGCATCAAGCAGCGCTCCAGGAGCGGAATCCCCGGCCACACGGGGATTCCGCTCCTTCAGGGAGCTACAGTGGCGCTATATATACTGGAAGGGGGGGGTTGCTATTTACAGGGGGCACTATAGCAGAGCAGGGAGGTATCTCCCTGCTCTGCTGTCTACTAGCACCACAGTAGCTCCCTGAAGGAGCGGAATCCCCGTGTGGCCGGGGATTCCGCTCCTGGAGCGCTGCTTGATGTTTCTGTCCATATATGGACAGTGAAATCAGGGGAAACTCCTGAAGCGGAATCCCGGTCACAGCATTGCAGACTCTATGACCGGGGATTCCACTCCAGGAGAAGCCAATGACGTCATGGACATAGACGACAGGAGCTTCTCCTGGAGTGGAATCGACGGTCATAGCGTCTGCAACGCTGTGGACGGGGATTCCGCCTCAGGAGTTTTCCCTGATGTCACTGTCCATATATGGACAGAGGCATCAAGCAGCGCTCCAGGACCGGAATCCCCGGCCACACGGGGATTCCGCTCCTTCAGGGAGCTACAGTGGCGCTATCTTTACTGGAAGGAGGGAGGGTTGCTATCTACAGGGGGGCTGTGGGCTGTGTGGCACTACCTACAAAGGACAACTGTGCAGGAGCACACAAAATACCCAGCTTTCCCGGGTATAAAAAAAAAAGTGTGGAAATAAACTAAGATATAACTTTTATTTAATCTAGCTAAAAGGATTAATCCTTTACTCAGACTAAATAAAAGTTATAACTTAGTTTATTTCCACATATTTATTTGATAGCTGGGAAAGCTGGGTATTCTGTGTGCTCCTGCACAGTTGTCCTTTTTTGAATGTCTATTGCCCGCCAGCTATCGGTCATTTTGTAGTCCTTGCACTACCTACATGGGGCTGTGGGCTGTGTGGCACTACCAACCAGGGGGCTGTGTGGCGCTACTAACCAGTGGGCTGTGTGGCACTACCTACTAGGGGGCTGTGTGGCACTACCTACCAGGGGGCTGTGGGCTGTGTGGCACTACCAACCAGTGGGCTGTGTGGCACTACCTACTAGGGGGCTGTGTGGCACTACCTACCAGGGGGCCATGTGGCACTACCTACCAGGGGGCTGTGGGCTGTGTGGCTCTACCAATCAGGGGGCTGTGGGCTGTGTGGCACTACCAACCAGGGGGCTGTGTGGCACTCCCTACCAGGGGGCTGTGGGCTGTGGGGCACTCCCTACCAGGGGTCTTTGCGACACTTCCTACCAGGGGGCTGCGGGGCACTCCCTACAGGGGACTTTGCGGCACTCCCTACAGGGGGCTGAGCGGCACTCCCTACAGGGGGCTGTGTGGCCCTCCCTACAGGGGGCTGTGTGGCACACTCTACAGGGGGCTGTGTGACGCTATCTACAAGGGGGCTGTGTGGCGCTATCTACAAGGGGGCTGTGTGGCGCTATCTACAAGGGGGCTGTGTGGCGCTATCTACAAGGGGGCTGTGTGGCGCTACCTACAAGGGGGCTGTGTGGCGCTACCTACAAGGGGGCTGTCTGGCGCTACCCACAAGGGGGCTGTGTGGTGCTACCTACAAGGGGATATGTGGTGCCACCCACAAGGGGGCTGTGTGGCGCTACCCACAAGGGGCTGTGTGGCGCTACCTACAAGGGGGCTGTCTGGCGCTACCCACAAGGGACTGTATAGCACTGTCTACAAGGGGGAGGTGCGGGGACTGTATTGCACGATCTACAAGGGGGAGGTGGGGGACTGTATGGCACTGTTTACAAGGGGGAGGTGTGGGGGACTGTATGGCACGATCTACAAAAAGGAAGTGGGGGATTATGGCACTGTCTACAGGGAGGCTATATGGCTATATCTACAGGGGGCATTATACTGTGTGGGGGCCACTAAGCGGACATTATACTGTGTAGGGGTACTACAGGGGGCATAATACTGTGGGCACAATTAGAGGACAAAATACTGTGTCCTTGAAGGGGTTGTAATATATTATATTATTAAATATTATTATTATTATTATACTGTATGGGGGCACTAAAGGGGCATTATAATTTTTTTATGGGCCATTTTTTTTTTAATGATGGGGTGGGGCTACGAAAGATCATTTCGCACAGGGCGCCATCTTCCTAGGGCCCGCCCTGCTTGTAAATCATAAACTAAATAACAGCATGCAATGTCAATAAGCTGCTTCAAGGGCCAGCAAGATATTGTCGTGTATTAAAAGAGGCGTGGACTCGCGGGACAGGGATGTAATATTACCACTTTACAAAGCATTAGTGAGGCCTCATCTAGAATATGCAGTTCAGTTCTGGGCTCCAGTTCATAGAAAGGATGCCCTGGAGTTAGAAAAAATACAAAGAAGAGCAATGAAGCTAATAAGGGGAATGGAGAATCTCAGTTATGAAGAAAGATTAAAATAACTAAACCTATTTAGCCTTGAAAAAAGCCGCCTAAGGGGGGACATGATTAACTTATATAAATATATTAATGGCACATACAAAAAATATGGTGAAATCCTGTTTCACGTAAAACCCCCTCAAAAAACAAGGGGGCACTCCCTCCATCTGGAAAAAGAAAGGTTCAACCTGCAGAGGCGACAAGCCTTCTTTACTGTGAAAGGTGAATTTATGGAATAGTCTACCACAGGAGCTGGTCACAGTAGGGACAGTAGATGGCTTTAAAAAAGGCTTAGATAATTTCCTAGAACAAAAAAATATTAGCTCCTATGTGTAGAAATGTTTTACTTCCCCTATTCCATCCCTTGGTTGAATTTGATGGACATGTGTCTTTTTTCAACAGTACAAACTATGTAACTATGTACCCCAAAATGGTGCCAAAACAAGTCTTCATACAGCTGTATCAACATAGAAATAAAAAGTTATGACTTTCAGAATGCGGAGATTAAATAGCAAAAATAAACGATGCGTCCACCGTTGCATCATTTTATTTTTAAAAAACATTTTTTAATCCAAGCTGCTGAATGTCCTTTAGGCTGGGTTCACACGACCTATTTTCAGGCGTAAACGAGGCGTATTATGCCCCATTTTACGCCTGAAAATAGGGCTACAATACGTCGGCAAACATCTGCCCATTCATTTGAATGGGTTTGCCGACGTATTGTGCAGACGACCTGTAATTTACGCGTCGTCGTTTGACAGCTGTCAAACGACGACACGTAAATTGTCTGCCTCGGCAAAGAAGTGCAGGGCACATTGAACTCAATGAAGAGCAGCTCAAGATATACGAGCGTCACGGACGCCTCGTATATTACGAGGAGCTGCTTTTACGGCTGAAACGACGCAGCTGTTTTCTTCTGAAAACAGGCTGTCATTTCAGCCGTAAATGACAGCTAGCGTGTGAACATACCCTTACTATCAATTCCGTTAGACGAACCCTGGTTCAGTTTGCAGCCCTTCTCTTCTCCTTCGCTCATCTATGATGATTTCTGAACAAATAAAATCGACTCTGATTTAATCAGAATGGAGCTTAGATGAGCATTTAGGAAAAGACAGGATGGGCAGCAGACTGAGCCGACAGTGAGCACGTCTGACGGAATTGATAATGAACGACATCCAGCAGCCTGCATTGTATTGGAATAAATATCAGCTGCAGAAGCAAAGCGGTTCCAAATTATTTATTGAAACTGATTACAGTACAGTTTTTTATCACATAATAGATGTAATGCATAAAAATACTAATGCAAATGCGTCAACAGCCGTTAACCCTTATGCCCACCATGACATACAACTTCCCGCACATCGACATACAGTACAGTTACGTCGCGGTGAGAGTGAGGCCACAAAAGCTGTGCCTGCTCCATCAGCAGCAGGTGCCGGCTGTACTATACAGCCAACAATGCTCTGCAATGGCCGGGATAGGAGATAACTGCCAAAGGCACAACCTAATATATTGCCAATGAGTTTTACACTGACAGGCAATACAGCTTTGGTATTGTAAGTATAACATAGGGGGACTTAAAAAATAATTAAATACAGTTTTAAAAAGTTATTCAAGAAAAAAATAAAATAGTGTATACAGTAAAACAAAAATTTAACCTATTTGTTCCATAAGAAGTGGTTTTATTTTGAGAAAGTGTTAAAATAAATTTAAAAAAATACACTTGTATAGTATCGCTGCAATCTTAATGACTCATTTTATCAAGTTAACGCATCATTTTAATGGCGTAGAAAAAAATCCAGAAAAAATTTCATTGGAATTGCTTCTTTTCCCCATAGCCTGCCCCCCCAAAAGATAACAAAAGTTAATCAATAATTTGTATGTACCTCAAAATGATTCTATCAATAAATAAGACTCGTTCCGCAAAAAAACAAGCCCACATACGGCTACTATACATATCGTCGAAATTGTACAAACCCATAAAATACAGGAAATTTGTTAATTATGCTGCATGATGAACAGCGTAAATTGAAAATGCAAACAAACTATTGCAGAATTACTGTTTATACCGTTACCTCAGAAAAAAAAAATCTACTAAAAGTTAATCAATAATCTATATGTACACCAAAATGGATCATCTAAAAAAAAATTGAGTCGTCCTGCAAACGACAAGTCCTCATACAGTTACATCGATCAATGGGATTGGGTCTTGCCTTTGCCTTGATCAACACGTTTTATTTTATAGTGGGTTAAACTTCGGTTAATGGGCCTGTGTCTTTTTCACATTCAATAATTATGTCCGTTATTGGCAGTTGGGTATGCATTATGCAGTACAAACATCAAAGGATACGCACAGTTTTTTGATTCTTCATAGAACATTTTTATGAGTCATTCTTTTTTACATTTAGCATACAAAGAGATAATATGGTTAGGGAATTCATTATGCACTGGCATTTTCAGCAATATATCTCTAGTTAGCATGCAGTTCTAGGTTTCAAATGCAAGTGCTTGTCAAGCTGTGGCATTTGTGAGATAAATTACAGACCACAGCCATCTTTCTTTTGAAAGGCTTCTAGAAAACATATAGTAGGATATCAAAAGCAGATTCAAAAATGCTTAACAGGTGTAAAAAAAAAATCCCTTTAGCGCCATGTACACATTTACGTTTGCTGCTTTCAAGTCATATGTGTAGTTCTTATGTGTTTTGTTTTTAGAATTTTGTAAGACTGCATTTAAAAGGGGTTTTTCAGTCCCAAAAAATTGATGGCCTATCCTCAGGATAGGCCATCAATATATGATCGGTCGGAATCCGACACCCGGCACCGCCTCCGATCAGCTGTTTTGAAGGGGGCGCAACGCTCATACCAGTGCTGTTTCCCTTTCATTTGTACTACTCACACTGTGAATCGCAGACACACTTGTAGCCATGGTTCACAGCATTACAGCCTTCTCCCATTCATTTTAATGGAAGAAGGCTGTAATACTGTGAACCTCCGCTAAAACTGTTTCGGCGATTCACAGTGTGAGAAGTAGAAATGAAGGGGAAGCAGTTCTCCTATGAGCGCTGCAGCCCCTTCAAAACAGCTGATCAGCGGGGTTGCCGGGAGTCAGACCGCAACCAATCACATATTGAAGTCCTATCCTGAGGATAGGTCGTTAATTTTTTGGGACTGGAAAACCCCTTTAAGGGCAGGTTCAGACATGGCGGAATTGCTGTGGAATTCCGCTGCGGACAATCCGCAGTGGAATTCCCCAGCGGCCGTTTTTTACATTTGTTTCAATACATTTTTAGGCAAGTTAGTTCAGACGTTGTGGAGAACTCCGCTGCGGACCATAGGCTGCAGTGCGGAATTTTCCCTCCGCAGCATGCACTGTCTGTTGCGGAGAAGAAGCTGAATTTCACTGCGTATTTCAGCCTTTGCAATGCAAAAACTGAAATATGTGGCAAGTTCGCTGTGTTTTCTGCAACGTCTGTATTACCTGGCAAATATGCAAATGTTGGTGCAGATTCGTTGCATAATTGCCCCAAATCTGCACCAACATTTGCAGCGGAAAAACTCCGCTAAGGCTCTGTTCAAACTGTTCAAACTGTGTTCGGTGTTGACTAGAGAAGGGCGTCCCATAAAAAAACGTATACCTCGCTGTATAAATTCATACAGTTGAATTTGTCCGTGCTGCACATCCATGTGTCAGGCAATTAACCAGTGTATTGGCCTGGAGTACACACTTAGGGTATGTTCACACGGAGTGTTTTCAGACTTTTTCGGGCAGTAAATGTCCCAAAAAATGGCTGAAAAATCGGAAGTAGAACGCCTCCAAATATCTGCCCAATGATTTCAATGGGAAAAACGGCGTTCTGTTTCGACGGGGCGATTTTTTCACTGCCGTTTTTCAAACAGCCGCGTAAAAAAAACGGTTGCGAAAAAGAAGTACATGTCACTTCTTCAGCCATTTTTGGAGCCGTTTTTCATAGTACAAACATAGCATAAACAGCTCCAAATTGGCCGTAAAAAATGCAGCGAAAAACGCAGCGAAAATCGCAAGTGGCTTAAAAAAACGTCTGAAATCAGGAGCTGTTTTCCCTTGAAAACAGCTCCATATTTTCAGACGTTTTTGAGTTTGTGTGTGCACATACCCTTAGACCTCATGCCCAATTCAGTTTTTTTTCTTCAGGGTGCTATCCATTTTTTAACTGATAGAACCGTGACACATTCATTTCAATGGGGCAGTGCAGACTGTTGATTTAACGGAACCGTGTGGCCGTTCTGTCAAAAATCGGACAGTCTCTTTTCATTGATTTGGTCAGTGAAACAACGGACTGCACACAGAAGCCATCCGTGTGCGGTCCGTGTTTCACGGATCCGTCATTAACGGCCTTACGACGGACCATGGAAGTATGCATGAAGCCTTAGGCGGAATTCACACGACAGGGTTTTTCCGGCCGGGTGCCGGCCGTTCATAAATCGGTCGGCACCCGGCTGCATTAGGAACAATAGACCCCTAATGGGGCTATTCACACGACCGATTTTTTTGACGGCCGGGAAAACCGGCCGTCAAAAAATAGGACATGCCCTATTTTCGGCCGGGTAGCCGGCCGCCCGGCTCCCATAGAAGTCTATGGGGCCAGGTAATACACGGCCATCACCGGAATGTGTCCCGAGTGATGGCCGGGTCTACCGTCGCTCGCGCTCTCTCTCCTCCTCCTCCTCACAGTGCAGAGTGCATGTGAGGAGGAGGAGGGTCTTTTTTTGCTCCCTGTAGGAGTTGGAATCCCCAATCCCCGGCCGGGGATTGGGGATTCCGCTACAGGAGAAGTGCGTGACTAAGCGAAGTCACTCACTTCTGCAGCGGAATCCCCGACTCTATGGCCGGGGATTCCGCTACAGGAGAGGTGAGTGACTACACTGTCCATATATGGACACAGCGAAGTCACTCACTTCTGCAGCGGAATCCCTGACTCTATGGCCGGGGATGCCGCTACATGAGAAGTGAGTGACTACACTGTTCATATATGGACACAGCGAAGTCACTCACTTCTGTAACGGAATCGCCGACTCTATGGCCAGGGATGCCGCTACAGGAGAAGTGAGTGACTACACTGTCCATATATGGACACAGCGAAGTCACTCACTTCTGCAGCGGAATCCCCAACTCTATGGCCGGGGATACCACTACAGGAGAAGTGAGTGACTACACTGTCCATATATGGACACAGCGAAGTCACTCACTTCTGCAGCGGAATCCCCGACTCTATGGCCGGGGATTCCGCTACAGGAGAAGTGAGTGACTACACTGTCCATATATGGACACAGTGACGTCACTCACTTCTGAAGCGGAATTCCCGACCTGTGGCAGGGAATTCCTCTCCAGGAGAAGTCAGTGACTACACTGTCCATATATGGACACAGCGAAGTCACTCACTTCTGTAGCGGAATCCCCGACTCTATGGCCGGGGATTCCGCTACAGGAGAAGTGAGTGACTACACTGTCCATATATGGACACAGTGACGTCACTCACTTCTGAAGCGGAATTCCCGACCTGTGGCAGGGAATTCCTCACCAGGAGAAGTCAGTGACTACACTGTCCATATATGGACATTGAAGTCAGTGACTTCTCCTGGAAGGGGGCTGGGTGGCATTACCTGCAGGGGGCTGGGTGGCATTACCTGCATGGGGCTGGGTGGCATTACCTGCAGGGGGCTGGGTAGCATTACCTGTAGGGGGCTGGGTGGCATTACCAACAGGGGGCTGGGTGGCATTATCTACAAAGGGCTGTGTGTGGCAACAAATTTAAATGAAATTCATCCGATTTTAAAACGGACAGGGAAAAAAACGGATGCAAATCGGGTCAAAATCGGCCGGTAAAAACTGCAACAAGGCCCGGAACGGAATCGGAACGGATGCAAACTGGATGCAAACCGGCCGGGAAAATCGGCCAAAAACTGACGATTTTCCCGGTCGACACTTGGCCCTGTCGTGTGAATGAGGCCTTAGCAATGTGTGAAAAGAACCTAGTGGACTGACCTGAAAATCTGTTTGGAGTTTAAAGATACTGATGTTAAAGCAAAATATGTTACTAAAGTGTAAAGATGTAAATGTGAGCTTACAATGGTGATGAAAGGGAACATGAAAAAGGCTTCCCGAGTGACATTTCTGCAACAATCTACAATGATTATAAGAATCCAATTACAATTCATACATCCTTCATGCAGCCAACTATACAATAAAATATAGTAACTGTTCAGCTTGGACGGAAAAAATCATTATTGAATAATGGTGCTTACCATCCATATCGAGGCGTTGCATAATGATAGCCAACTCAACTTCACTGGGCATGTACCCCAAAGATCGCATCGCCATGCCAAGTTCTTGTTTTGAAATAAAACCATTCCCATCTCGATCCAGTACTCGAAAGGCTTCACGGATTTCTGTTGCAAGAGAAATGAAAACTATTGACAACGTATTCATCTGTACATTAATACTCAAGAGCTGCTATTTATACAATACTGTAGAGATCTTAAAAATGGTGAGGACCTGAAACACCAAATATATTAGAAAATTGTAGAACTTTTCATTTTCCGGAAAAAGCTGAACAGAAACTAAGCGGCTCAGCACTCACACGAGCGCTTCCACCTCTTCGTTTTAGCGATTGGTGGGGGTCTCAGTGCTTGGAGCCCTACCAATCAAAACTTTTGACATCTCACTATGACATGTCAGAAGCTTGTCGAACGTTTAGTTACCCTTTAGGTTCCTACTGTTAATATGAAGCTCAAATCAGACAACTGGCCTTTTATTGCAGCTTGGTTTGGACTGAAGCAACCTTCCTGCTTTATAATGATCCTCACAGAACCAAGGAAATTATTATCACACAAGCTTCGTGTCAGGAGAAGATCCTATCAGGCTGTGGTTGCACATAGCCTCAGAGGTATTCTGATTTTCACTGGAACATGAAAAGTGGACTACGTCTTATGGGATGTAGACAATTCAACTGGTATGGGACCATGAATACATTGATAACTGAGTGTCACCGACCCCTTATAATTTGGGGGAGTTCCCTACATACTTGGCCACTGTCCAATCAGTGCTGACAGTGTTAGACTGTATAGAGAGACACCTCTTTGAAATGAAGAACAATAACACCCATATGTCAATTTATTTTTTTACAGATGGAATAAAAGAGGATCGGCACAAAGCAAAACACTAGGAAAAGATGCTCCAAAATTGTTATTTTATGGGCAATACAAGTACTTACTAAGAGACCTGTCTGGAGAGCTGGCAGGTCCTCTTAAAAAAGGAACCTGTCAGCATTTTAGAGGCCTCAAAATTGCTGACAGACTACTATAGAGGAGGAGACAGGCGTTTTATACATTGAATGACCGAGAAACCGACGTTTGGTTCCCTTGGCGCACCGGTCGCAAGTGCTGCTTTCTGCTTTGTGTGACAGCTCTAGCAGCCAATCAGGATACCACTAAAGCCGTCACTCAGAGCAGAGGGGTCGGGCTAGCAGCATGCAGTGCAGGAGCACTTGCACATCAAGTCCCGCCTTAGTGACACATGCGACTGGCACGTCCGAGGACTTAAACATTGTTTTCTCGGTCATGCTAGACAGATTTGCCATTCTTGAGTCAGGAAAAGCTGTGTGAAAACCTCTTTGGTAGCTCTAATAGAGGTCATATTGGTTGACACCCTGTGTTCCCAGAAAGAGATATTTTAGTGGGGTTTATTAACACATAGGGGGAGATTTATAAATTTAGCGCATCTTACTGAAGGTTCTGTTTAAGGCCCAGATCAAACTGAATTTTTTTGTGCTAATTTGAACACGGAAACTGTGTTGATTCAGCGCCAAAACACAGACGAAATCACCCCCCATTGGTTTCTATGGGCGACAGAGGCGCTTTTTTCCCAGGCAGCTTTTAGTCGCTCGTGGGAAAAAAAAGCTACATGTAATTTCTTGCCGGGTTCCGCCACTGACCTAACATTGAATTCAATCCGGAGGCAGAAAAAACCTGCGGCACTCGTTTCCAAGCATTTTTTGTGACGTTTGCTGCAATTTTAACACCTATCACCAAAGGTATCTTGTAGTGTAATTTACTCTGCTGACACAGGCGCTCATACCTGTACGGAGGAAATATGTACCCTCAACTCTCTGCCACTGCAGAAATTTTTTGAATATTGATATGCGCTGCTCCAGCATACTATGCCAAGCCTGACATTAGGCTATTCTAGCCATACCTCCCCTGATTAATTCTGGCTGTAAGAAAACACGTCGGGAGAAAGGAAATATTGATTATTTGTAATCAGATAAAGAGGTTTCCCAGTCCCCTTACTGGAAAGTGGAGTTGAACCCGCTGCACTACGGAACGGGTAGGGGGGTTGATGACCCCAGAAATAGTTATAAATACCAAACTATGGGTAACATAGGAAATACCTTTCCATCTATACAAATCGATATTGTTTATTTTTTGGAGCATCCACATTCTATGTGTACCAATTTAAAGGTTTGATAACCTCTACTGATTGCATACCTGATCAACAGGGGAAAGACTGAACAGTTAAGACTATTGTTCCTGCAATAGAGAGATGGAGTCGTTTTTTCATGTATTTATGTCTATACAATTTAAAAAAAAAGTTATATCAGTAAAAGTTATTTTTTAAACTCCAGTCCTAATCCAGTAATTTATTTGAAGGAATGTTGGGGCAAAGCTCTGTGTGAACTAGGCCTAAGACTGGCGTATAAAATGCAAATGCACAGGATCTAAGAGATGTTCTTATCCAATAAAGTATGCCTGTTTGTTTTCTATTTCCAGTTCCGCAGTCTTGAATTTATACATTCAGTAAAGAAATATTTTATGGTGTGCCATTTTAAGCTGTCGCATGTTTGTGCCAGGATACCTTTCATAGGCACCTTAGAAGGAGGACTCCTTTTCATGGCATTCTTGTGAATTGTAGTATTGATTATCTGTTTGGATTACTACAGTGGTTCTGATTTAGTAAGCACAACACTGAAAACTGTTCACTTGGGCATGTCCCATACCTCCCTGGGAGTTTATGGTTGATAGTGTGGCTTGTTCTCATTTAGATTCATATCTGGATCATTGAACAGGAAACCTAAACACATCTAACATTCAGTGCTCATGCCATCATGCGGATACTGTGTAAGGTTAGAAAGGTTCAGCAACTGCAATAATACATTAAACCAAGTTACAACTTAAAATATTATTAGCCACCACATAATAATACAATTACATTCAATATAATATACATAATACATTCTAGTTGTTATTCAATGAGAGCAGTTTCATTTTGCAGTAATTCATATATGTATTCTGAGTGATTCTAACTCCATATAAATCCCATTCACCATACTTAGAATATATTATATTTATTATATCATTATTATTCATATTAAGATCATCAACAGCTACAAAATAGCTGCCAGCATTTTTATTCAGAGATTACAGAGACTTTTCATATCTATTTGAAATTTGAAAAGGCTACAAAATCTTACCTGCAATTCTATATCAGAAGATGAAGATAAAACTATTTAATTTAGGAGGAATGTGTATGTGACATCTGAAATCATGTCCCACAATGGACTAGAAGGTTCCCTCTGGCAGAAAGAACAATGTCTATTCTGCCCGTCTGCTTCTTCCGACTGCACACACACACGCACACACACGCACACGCACACGCACACACACACACACACTTTCACTCAACCAATCATCGGTGGGGTTCTGCTTGCAAGGACCCCCGCAAATTGCCAGAATGGAGGTCCTCCTTCCCCCCAGCTAAAAGACACCGGCTAGAAGGAGTTGGACATAGAGCATTGGCCGAGAATAAACTGTGCAGTTCCATTCAAAGTCTACGGGCCAGACGTAAACTGGCGAATCCCAAAGACTTTGATAGAGATGGGCAGATTTTTGCTCTTAAGTTGGTGGGCAAACCCCTTTGTACGCGTGTTTTTTCATGTTTTATTACTTTTTAAACTGATTGTTTTATTTTTATTTTGATCAAATCTGTTTTTATTTGAAATAATGAATTGCAACATCAAATAAACATGGGCACAGATCTGATTTACCTTATCAATCCACTGTTCCATAGGGGGGGTTGGGGGTCTACAGATCTCCATTTAAGTGGAACAAGCAGTTTTGCCACCGTTATTAATATTGTGGGTAAATTATGTCTAGAGGGCTGAAACTGTGAAGTGGGGAGCCACAACAAAACTAATTCAGGAGTCAAGGAAAATACACCCCCACATATTTGGGTAACGTACTGTTGTACTCCAGACCAAAAGGGTTGAATCAAATCACAATGATACCAGATATGTGAGAGTGCCTGTGCCTCTACCACACCTACAGCAGCTGTCATCTTGTGACAGCCCCTTCAATTTTCATTTGTATGGCGTCTTGTACCATCTGGTCAAAGTTTTGAATGAATTCTCTTGTATTTTTTATACATCAAGAAAATCCATGTGAACTTGATAGAATTTTAATAACTTCTGACGGCGTGAATTGCACACCAAGTTCTCTTTCCCATGCGGCTAAATAGCATGGTGCAGGCGGAGCGGATTCTATCCACAGTTGTTTATATATAGTAGAAAATAAGCCTTTAGGAAGTTTGGGAAGTAGTAGGAAATTTTCAAGTCAGTTGGTATCCCTTATTGGAGCCTCCAGTTGAGCAACAAAATCTTCACACCAGTATTTAAAGGAGATTTCATGGAGAAAAGTGGAGAATTGTGGAGTTGTATCTTGAAACATAGAATTCAATGTAGCTAAATGAGTTTTATCTTTAAGATGTGGGGAAATAAATATGTTCTGGAGATTAGTCCAAGAAAAAGTTAATGGTATAGGTTTCTTTTGAACATAAGCCGGTAATAAACTCATGGGCATAAGTGGAGATGGACCTCAATGTATTTGTGTGAGGGAGAGGTGTTTCCGATGTACTGCAATAGTGCCTAAGGGTGTCAAAATATAAATCTGGTGATGCAAGTGTATATCTGACCATAGATATAAAAGACCACCTTCCCCAAGCATATGTCTTTCTACAGTATTTGTAGATGTAGTGCTGTATCCTGAGTATGCACCAAGGTGATCCACCTAACTAAGTGATTTGCCACGTAATAAGTAGACACATCTGGAAAGGCGCACCCACCTTGCAGCTTGTGTTGTTTCAGTTGTGAGAAGGATATTCTAGCTCATTTATTGTTCCATACAAACCTTGCCAAAAGGGAGTTTATTTGTTGTACAGTTGAAAGGATATATAGTATTTGTGGTAAAATATATGTCTTGACTATATTCTTTCTCCCCAGCCAAGAAATGTAAGGAATCTTAAGTTGAGAAAGTTGCGTGGATATTTTGCGCAAGAGTGGCGTATAGTTGTGTAGGTATAGTTGACTAGGATCCGTTTTTTTGTATTAGTTTCCATCACAAGTATGAAAAGCGAGGGAGACAGAGGAAATCTGTGCCTAGTACCATTATTGATTTCAAAAGTCGGGGAAAGTGTACCGTTAATTCTGATCTTTGCGTGTGGAAATTTGTCAAGTGTAAGAACCGCATTAATGAAAAGTGCAAGAAAACGAAATTGCTCCAACACCCTTGTCATATAATCCCAAGCCACCCTATCGAAGGCATTCTCGGCATCTGTGCCAAGAAGTAATAGTGGAATTTTATGCCTCCTAGCATATGATATGACATTTAGCAGCCTGGTCGTATTGAATTTGCCCTCCCGTCCCGGGATGAACCCAGTCTTAGATTAGGTAAAAGTTTACTTATGCGACGAGCTAAAAGTTTCACCCACCATTTGACATCTGCATTCAGAAGCGATATAGGCCTGTAGCTACCACAGTTTAAAGGGTCTTTCCCTTCTTCACGTAGAACGGTAATGTAGGCTTCTAACATTTGTCTCATTAAGTGGCCTCGTGTCAGAAGGGAATTGCATAGAGAGGTAAAATACGGTAGTAAGACAGATGATAAAGTCTTATAGTAGGAGATGGAAAGGCCATCTGGGCCTGGACTCTTGCCTCCCGGAATAGACGACAAAACTATAGACAGTTCCTCAGCTGTAAATGGTGCTATGAGGGACTCTTGTTCCACAGCGGTCAGTTGTGCTAATGTATTTGAATCTAAGAAATTCGTCATGAGAGCACTTTACTCTACACATTCGTCTGAGTAGAGGTTGACTCAATATTATATAAAGACGTATAAAAATCATGAAATATCTGAAGTATCTGAGGTCACACTGCCTGTACTAGTTTTTATGATGGAAATAAACGTTCTTTCCTTTTGCTTCTTTACTAATGCAGACATAATTTTGGAACCCTTTTCCCCATATGCGTACAATTTATATTTACATTTCTGCAGAACTTTTGCCGCTTTTACATTCAAAAGATCTTTGAGCTCATTCCATAGTCTAAGCAGCTCAGGTCACGCATTTTGTAGCTTGGTTTTTTTACTTACAGTTTCTAAGACTGAAATTTGATTAATGAGCGCATCAATTTTTGCTGATCTAGCTTTTTTCAATCTAGCTCCCAACTAAATCAGTTCTCCTCTAATATACGCTTTTTGCGCCTCCCACACCATAGGCACCGAGGTCTCTGGGACATCATTAAAACTAAAATATTCCTTAAGACGTTCTTGTAAATACGAGACGTGGGTAGCGTCACCTAAAAGTGTTTCATTTAATGACCAATTCCAATTTCTATGGGGTAGGGAAGAAATTGATAGCGTGGCTGAAACCGGGGCATGATCGGACACTGTGATTGGGCCAATATCAGCTGCAATTATCCCAGAAATGTTTCTTTCGGTTATAAAAATCTTATCCAAATGATGATAAGTACCGTGTATATGTGAGAAGTATGAATAGCCCTACTTGTCTGGATAAAGCGTTCTCCAAGTATCTAAAACATGAGAATTAGTTAAAGCTTGTTTGATCTTCCTAATGGCCCTATGAGACAAGGAGGGTGATTTGGAGGTGGTATCAAGAGCTGGATCCAATATTAAAATCCCCTCCCATAACAATCATTCCCTCTGCAAATAGTTGGAGTTCATCCAATGTGGCAGACAACCAAATTACTTGATGAACATTCGGAGCGTATAAATTCGCCAACGTCACCAATGTGTTACCTATGTGACCCTTTACGAAGATATATCTAGCATTGGGGTCTGCCGTGTATGATAAAGCCGTAAATGGAATCTGTTTGCTAATGCCTATACTTGTTCCCCGAGATGCCGAGGAGTGGGTGCTATGAAACCAAGAGGGAAGTAATTGTGTGATAAATAGGGTATATGCAGGTGTCTAAAGTGAGTTTCCTGTAAGAAGAGAATGTCTGCTCGCTCCTTCCGCAATGTATGTAAAACTTGGTATCTTTTCTGCGGGGTGTTAAGCCCTCTAGTATTCAGTGAAACTATTTTGATAGTCGCTATTACTTAAACAAAAATAAGGGGTAGCAGGTTGTTTGAATGTGTCGTGTCATATAACACAAAAAGGGAACAAAAGAACACATAGATAGCAAAGCTTAAAAAGCTAATAAAATACATAACCAAATTAATGTCTCCAGTACAATTCAATGAGAAGTGTATATATATGCTCAGTATAATCTTAATGAGAGTAGTGGATAAACTTTGCAATGTAACAAAGCAAGCTACATAGGAGTTAACCAAGAAAACTTAGAAGACATTGGTTAATAACATAGTACAGTAATAATACTAACGAGACATATAAGTACTGATGTGAACAAATGCACCCTCCAAAAAGCTATAGATACATCGTATTTACACTAGAACGTAGTAATAATCCTTCTATAAAATAGAAAAACATAAAGTCTAATTCAGGACAAATTATCCAGTAGAAATAACGAGCATTTCAGTAATATGATAACATCATCTGAAACATTGGACATTAAATCACATGTCAACTTACGCGAACTAGCACGTCTTCAGCAATTTCTGAACAGAGAATTAAGAATGTTCTGTAAGTGAGCAACCATATTCCTCACATATCTGAACAAGAACACAAAGGTAGTCCTCATGAGACAGAAGAAGAAGTATCATGCTCCTCCAGTCTTCGTTTAGGCAATTTCCCCTTGGTAGCGGTCAGCCATTCAACACGATGCGGTAGGCCCGGAAAAGGAATTTGAAGGTGGATCGGTAGCCAAGAGGGTATATTCAAGGGCGGAAAGTCCATCTTTTGCCAAAAAGATCCCAGGTCTTCTGGATGTCTGATGGTAATTTGTTTACCGTTACACATGGCAGAGAAACCAAAGGGGTACAGCCATCTAAACAGAACTATTCTCTCTCTTTCAATATATCCGTCAGCGGTTTTAGTATTCTCCGCTTGGTCAGCATGCTGGTTGCTAGATCCAGGAAGAAAAGAACCTTAGTCTCCTCAAAGACCACATTGGACACCTCTCTAGCCTTCTGAAGTAATGCTGCCGTATCAACATAGCTCAAAAGACTGCATATCACATCTCGTGGCGGATCCGTTAATGCTGGCTTTGGGGGTAAAGCTCTGTGAATTCTTTCTATAGAGATTTTATTTGCCCTGTCTTCTCCCAGTAATCCCGAGAACATTGTCATAGCCACATTCTGCAAAGCGTCAGAAGCTAGGCTTTCAGGTAGACCTCTTATCCGTATGTTTTTCCTACGGCTGCGATTTTCTTAGTCTTCTAACATGAGAAGAGCGTTGTTCAGATGGTCTTGTTGGGCTAAAATATTAGTCTGTGCAGCTTCACTGTGTGACAGGATGGAGGATTGTGCAGTTTCCAAGGATTCGACTTTACCTCCGATATGTTTTAACTCCGCTTTTATATCCGAAAGTTCTTTTAGGACTGGGGACAGAGCTTGCGCCCGACACTTTTTCAAAAGGGATTTAGAGAGATGGCAAGAGTCAGTATCAGTGGCCCTTTCAGAAGTATTACTTCCCTCATCAGAGTCATCAACCGGATCCAGTTGAGCAGTCATTTGAAACATGCTTAAGCCTACCCGCTGGTGAAGCTTCTAGTTTATTTCTCGGGAACTTATCAAGTTCTTGTTGGCTTTTGTGACGTTTAGGTGTACTGAAAGCATCTTTGATTTTATCTTTAAAAGGTTTGACTATTTTCAATGCAATATATCGTTCAAGTGATAAAGAATGCAAGTGTCCCACCAGAGTAGACACACTTTAAAACATTATTGTCAATAAATGTATACCCTGTTCAGAAATGCATATCTTGCTAGTGATGCAACATTAAGAATTATTGTTTAAGAAACAGGTCAATGACCAATTTGTGTACTGAACTTGAGTGTGCAGTGAAAAAATTGGACCTATGCTCCTTTAAGGTTTGATGTAAAAGTGCTTATGAATCGTAGAAGCTAGATAAGAGAAATCAGGGTGGTTGTTGTATGGCACTTACTCAGTAGTCTGAAAATGCTGAGGTGCTGTGAGATCTCCACCTGATGGTTATACTCCTTGAGCCCTGACAGTCCGAGATGGCAGATGTATATAGGCAGATGTATATAAGCAGAATCGTGCCCAAGCACTCAAAATTCCACCATGCGTCCGTAACCCCGTCACCTGAGTCATGTCAAGCTTCCGCCTCAGCTCCACTGGGTAGCACACTCTCGAAGTCAGCGGTGGCACAAAAATCTAGGCCACGGCTCCACGCTGTCAAGGCCGCAAGTCGTCCTCGCGGGTCGCTTCAGCCACCTTCGTGCCAAAACCTACAGAGATGTCCAGTAGGAGTTCTAGAGTATAGTGCTGCTGAAAGATAAGGTGGGTAATGTGCGTAGAAGACCTGTTTTTGCAGGTTATGAAGGAGAATCTCGCAGCGTTTAAGCCACGCTCCCCTGATTGTTTTATTAAACTTTATTTATTTACTTTGTTACACAAGGGAACATATACTATTATACTTGTTGTTTTTTTTTACATTAATATTTTTTAATTATAATACATTGGAATTTCTATGTATGCTAATTTACAGTGCTGGGAAAAAGCATTTAAGCATCACCTGATTTCTTCTATTATTGCTAATTTGGCACACTTAAAGGGGTTATCCGGGTACCAAATATTGCATTGCATTAATATTTTTATGTAAAAAGAAGTCACTTCCTAATGTACTTTAGTTAAAAATTCGGTACTAAATCGTGTAGTTAAAACCCGGTGAATTGTTCACGGAAGTCCTGTAGCTTTTCTAATATTGATGACGTGCCGACATGGCCCCACATAAATGAGGGCTTGCTTTCTGTGCTGTTTCATGTCGGCGTGTTATCAATGGCATGACCGCAAGGGGCTGTCACATTGCCTATCACTGGGGTCCCCGAGCAGAGCATCAGCTGATGCTCTGCATGGGGACTCCAGCACTACTGCCAACGTCACTGTCACTGTCCATATATAGACAGTGACGTCAGAAGCAGTACTGGAGTACCCGAGCAAAGCATCAGCTGATGCTCTGCCCGGGGACTCCAGCGAAACGAAACCCCTGAAATCACTGACCAAATATGGACAGTGACATCGGAAGCAGTGCTGGAGTCCTGAGCAAAGCGCTAGCTGATGCTCTGCTCGGGGACTCCAGCAATTTGACAGCCCCTTGCGGTCATGCCATTGATAACACGCTGACACGAACAGCACAGGAAGCAAGCCCTCAGTCACGAGGGGCCGTCATTAATATTAGAAAAGCTGCAGGACTTCCGGGAACAATTTATCGAATTTTAAATTAAAGTACATTAGTAAGTGACTTCTTTTTACATAAAAATATTAATGCAATGTAATTTTTGGTCCCCAGATAACCCCTTTAAATATTTCCGATCATCCAACTAATTTTAATATAAAATAAAAACAAAACGAGTAAACACAAAATGCAACTTTTAAATATCCATGCCAGATTTACTCAAAACCTATATCACCCATGTGAAAAAGTAAGCGCCCCACCCTAGACTTAATAACTGCTTGTGCCACCTTTGGTAGTATCAACTGCAATCAATTGTTTGCGTTAACTTGAAATGAGTCTTTTACGTTGCTGTGGAGAAATATTTTAACCCCTTCCCCCTGCTGGCATTCTGGGCCCTAATGTCCAAGCCATTTTTTACATTTTTCCATTGTCACATTCGAAGAGCTGTAACTTTTTTATTTTTGCGTCGGCATAGCTGTATAAGGTCTTGTTTTTTGCGGGACGACTTGCAGTTTTTATTGGTACCATTTGAGAGTAGATGCGACTTTTTGATCACTTTCTATCACATTTTTTTTAAGTCAGGATTAACAGAAAACAGCAATTTTTCCATTGTTTTTTATTTTATTTTTTACGGCGTTCACAGTGCGGGTTAAATAATGTAACAGCTTTATAGTCGGGGTCGTTACGGACGCGGCGATACCAAATATGTGTAACTTTTTTGCTTTATTGTAGTTTTTTTTAATAGTAAAGCATTTTGTAAGGGGAAAAGCTGGGTTTTTCATTTTTTTTTTTTCACTTTTTTTTTAAATTAACTTTATTAAACTTTTTTTACTTTTTTACTAGTCCCACTAGGGGACTTCCCTATCATCCGATCGCTATTATAATACACTGCAATACTTTTGTATTGCAGTGTATTACTGCCTGTCCGTTTAAAACGGACAGGCATCTGCTAGGTCATGCCTGCGGCATGATCTAGCAGGCATTCGCTGCAGGCAGACCTGGGGGTCTTTATTAGACCCCCGGCTGCCATAGAAGACACAGACACTCGGCGATTTTATCGCCGGGTGTCAGTGAGATGAGAGGGAGCTCCCTCCCTCTCTCCAAAACCATTCAGATGCGGTGCTCGCTATTGTGCACCGCATCTGAAGGGTTAAACAGGTGAGATCGATACTAATATCGATCTCACCCGGCAGAGCAGGGACGCTCCCAGCCCTCAGCTGCTTCTGGCAGCTGAGAGCAGGGAGATTTCACGGCTCCCTGCTCTGTTTACTTTATTCTAATGCAGCGACGTAGTTTGGCGGCGCTCTAGAATAAAGCCCACTAATGACCGCCGTAAAAAGACGTATCGGCGGTCATTAAGGGGTTAATTCGGTTACATTGGAGGGGTTTCAAGAATGAACATCCAGTTCTTGTCATATCATCTCAATGGGACTCAAGTCAGGACTTTGACGCCATTACAAAATCTTAAATTTGTTTCTTTTGAGCCAATCGGAGGTGGACTTGCTTGTGTGCTTCAGATTATTGTCCTGCTGCATAACCAAACTGTGTTTCATGTGCATGGCCGCGGGCCGTCAGACTCACTCACCTCCTGACGGCCGCAGCCATGGGTCTGCGAGCGCTGGCCCCAGTCTCCTCCTCTGGAGACGCCAGCGCTCACTTTCGCTTACCTTGGCCGGGTCCCGTAGGGTGCGCGCGCACGCTGGTGCCCCTCTCTTAATGGGCCAGGGTGCGCACCTGAGTTAAATGTCAAAATTAGCCCATGAGTACCCTGGACTATAAGAAGGGGCCAGCCCCTTCATCCCATGCCTGTGCGTTGTTGTCGTACCCAAAGTTTGTCTAAGCAAATAGTCTCCTAGTGTTTTCCAGTTCCCAGTGTTCCCCGTTCCTGTGCCTGTATCCTGTATCCCGTGCTATCCTGGTCAAGTACCGTGCTGAGCTGTAGTCGTGCTGTGCTGTATTCCACGCCTGTCCTGCTACACCACGCCTGATGTCTGCCTGCTGCCTAGTCCCAGCCGAGCCTGTCTCAGGTACACTATACAAACTATAGACTGTGACCTGCGTCCTGTTGGCCAGCTGCCATACCGTCAAGGTGGTATGGCCCAGTGGGTCCACATACCCAACGTGACACTGTGCTTGAGCTTTAGGCCACAAACTGATGAGCGGACATTCTCCTTTAGGATTTTCTGATAGAGAGCAGAATTCATGGTTCCAGTCAAGTCATCCAGGTCCCGCAGAAGCAAAGCAGCCCCAGACTATCACACTATCACCACCATGTTTGACTGTTGATATGATGTTCTTATGGTGAAATGCAGTATTAGCTTTACGCCAGATATAAGGAGACTTATGTCTTCCAAAAAGTTCCCCCTTTTACTTATCAGTTCACAGAATATTATCCCAAGAGTCTTGGGGATCATCTAGATGTTTTTTGGAAAATGTGAGATGAATCTTTGTGTTCTTTTTGTTTAGCAGTGGTTTGCGCCTTGCAACTTTCCCATGGGTGCCATTTTTTCCAGTGTCTTTCTTATTGTGAAATCGTGTACAATACATTGACACTAACTAAGGCAAGTGAGGCCTACATTTCTTTAGATGTTCGTCTGGGTTCTTTCTTTACTTCCTGGATGACTCGTCTGTGCACTTGGTGAAATTTTGTTTGCCTGTCCAATCCTGGGAAGGTTTCCCACTCTTCCAAGTTGTCTGCATTGGTGGGTAATAGCTCTTACTGTAGTTCGCTGATGTCCCAGAGCCTTAGCAATGGCCTTGTAACCATTCCCAGACTAGTAGTTTTCCATGACTTTGTTTTTCATCTGTAGTTGAATCTCCTAGAATGTGGTAGCATGTGCTGCATTTTGAGACCTTCTAGACTGCTTCACATTGCCAGACAGGTTCTATTAACCCCTTCCCGACATTTGACGTATTCATACGCCAAAGTCGGGTAGGGGAAGTATGGAACGGGCTCACGGAGTGAACAGGCTCCATACGATACCGGTGTCGGCTGTATGTTACTCGTAGTCAATAGCGACCGCAGCATTTAAATCGTTATATAAAGGGGAGCGACCCCCTCTAACAGCTCATCGCGCCTCCCTGCAATGCAATTTCGGGGTGGCGATGGTAAAGGGCTTAATAGAGGCCTGTCAGAATCACGATATACTGCAATTCATTAGTATTGCAGTATATAGTGCAAGTGATCTAACGATTGCTGGTTTAAGTCCCCTAGGGGGACTAATAAAAAGACGTAAAGATGAGTAAAATAAAGGGGTTTTTTTATGTAAATTTTTTTTTACAATTTAAAGTTCAAAAAACCCCCCTTTTCCCATTTCCCCCTAGAGCATAGTAAAAAAAATAAAAATAAACATAATTGGTATTGCCGCATCCATAAAAGTCTGAACTATTACAATATATCATTATTTAACCCGCCCGGTGAATGGCGTAAAAAAAAAAATGTAAACGCCAGAATCTCTATTTTTTGCTCACCTCATCTCTGTATTGGCCCATAGAATAAAGTTAACATGTTGTTTTAATTGCAGTGAATTCCGTAAAAACGACGCGCAAAAAAACAATGGAGGAATTGCTGTTTTTTTTTCATTTTCTACCCCACAAATATTTATTTTCCTGTTTCCTAGTACATTATATGGCAAAATTAATGGAGCTACGAAAAACTACAACTCGTTCTGCAAAAATCAAGCCCTCATAGGACTATATCGACCTGAAAAATAAAAAAGTTATGGCTTTTGGAAGGTGGGGAGGAAAAAACGAAAATGAAAATCTGAAAAAGGGCTGCGGCAGGGTTAAGTGATGTTTAGATTCAACAGGTCTGGTAGTAATAATGCCTAGGTGTTGTTAGTGAAATTTATCCCAAATGTCAATTGCATTTGGTTAGAGAGGCTCTGTCACCAGTTTATAACTGCCCTATCTTCTACCTAATCTAATAGACGCTTTAATGTAGATAAGTAATGTGTTTTATTTTTTATTTTTTTTTAAAAAACATTTCTTTTTGACAAAGCTATGAGCATTTTAAGTGTTATGCAAATTTGTTATTAATGCCTATGTGGGCGTTTTCTTACTTTTCACCAAGTTGGCATAATAAAGAGAAGTGTATGATACTGACCTATCAGCGTCATACATTTCTCTTCATTCATGTTCAGCTGTACTCACACACAGCGTGATCTCGCGAGATCACGCTGTGCTGTCACTTACTCCCACATTAACTTTACCGGAGTGTCGGGAGAATGAAAATACATTGCCTCCAGCCAGGAGGCGATGTCTTTTCATTCTCCCGACACTCCGGTAAAGTTACTGGGGGAGTGATAGCACAGCGTGATCTCGCGAGATCACGCTGTGCTGTCACTTACTCCCACAGTAACTTTACCGGATTATCAGGAGAATAAAAATACATTGCCTCCAGCCAGGAGGCGATGTCTTTTCATTCTCCCAACACTCCGGTAAAGTTACTGGGGGAGTGATAGCACAGCATGATCTTGCGAGATCACGTTGTGCTGTCAATTACTACCATAGTAACTTTACCGGACTGTCGGGAGAATGAAAATACATCGCCTCCAGCCAGGAGGCGATGTCTTTTCATTCTCCCAACACTCCGGTAAAGTTAATGTGAGAGTAAGTGACTGTACAGCGTGATCTCGCAAGATCACGCCGTGCTGTGAGTACAGCTAAACATTAATAAAGAGAAGTGTGTGACGCTGATTGGTCAGTGTCATACACTTCTCTTTACAACGCCCACTTGGTGAAAAGTAAAAAAAACGCTCACTTAGGCATTAAGAACAAATTGGCATAATACTTAAAATGCTCATAACTTTGTCAAAAATAAAAGTATTTTTAAAAAAAACAAGACATTACTTATCTACATTAAAGCGCCTATTAGATTAGGTAGAAGATAGGGCAGTTATAAACTGGTGACAGAGCCTATTTAAAGAGGCTCTGTCACCAGATTTTGCAACCCCTATCTGCTATTGCAGCAGATAGGCGCTGCAATGTAGATTACAGTAACGTTTTTATTTTTAAAAAACGAGCATTTTTGGTCAAGTTATGACCATTTTTGTAGTTATGCAAATGAGGCTTGCAAAAGTCCAAGTGGGTGTGTTTAAAAGTAAAAGTACAACTGGGCGTGTATTATGTGCGTACATCGGGGCGTTTTTAATACTTTTACTAGCTGGGCGTTCTGATGAGAAGTATCATCCACTTCAATTTAGAACGCCCAGCTTCTGCCAGATCACGCTGTGACGTCACTCACAGGTCCTGCATCGTGTCAGACGAGCCAGGACACATCGGCACCAGAGGCTTCAGTTGATTCTGCAGCAGCATCGGCGTTAGCAGGTAAGTCGATGTAGCTACTTACCTGCAAACGCTGATGCTACTGCAGAATCAACTGTAGCCTCTGGTGCCGATGTGTCCTCGCTCGTCTGACACGATGCAGGACCTGTGAGTGACGTCACAGCGTGATCTGGCAGAAGCTGGGCGTTCTGAAGAGAAGTGGATGATACTTCTCATCAGAACGCCCAGCTAGTAAAAGTATTAAAAACGCCCCGATGTACGCACATAATACACGCCCAGTTGTACTTTTACTTTTAAACACACCCACTTGGACTTTTGCAAGCCTCATTTGCATAACTACAAAAATGGTCATAACTTGGCCAAAAATGCTCGTTTTTTAAAAATAAAAACGTTACTGTAATCTACATTGCAGCGCCGATCTGCTGCAATAGCAGATAGGGGTTGCAAAATCTGGTGACAGAGCCTCTTTAACTAGTTAATTTTATAGCTAAAGGGGCAAGCATTTTTCCTTTAATAAATCAAATCATCATTTAAAACAGCACTTTTTGTTTACTTGGGTTATCTTTGCCTAATATTATAAGTCGTTTGATGATCTGAAACATTCAAGTGTGTCAAAAATGCAAAAATAGAAGAAATTTGTAAAATTTGCATAGTAATAAGTAGAAAAGTGTCAACAAGCATGAATACAGATGTTGCCCTCTTCATCTTGACTTTTAACGCATTAAATAAACAGTGGCAAGATCCTTTATCTTGACTTTTTCAATGACTTTTCAATGGTTTTTGTTGTGTGATATCACGCTGCAGCAAGTTATTAGACTCCAGATAATACATCCGTATATGAATATAACTGGACCGATACTTGCAGCGCTAGCTAAATGATACAAGTGTACATTCCACATACTCAATAAATACTCAACATTACTAATGAGGGTATGTTCACACGCATAGCAAAAAACATCTGAAAATACGGAGCTGTATTCAAGGGAAAACAGCTCCTGATTTTCAGCCGCTTTTTATGCATCAGGCATCTTTCACAGCGTTTTTTACGGCCGTTTTTGGAGCTGTTTTTCTATTGGGTCAATGAAAAACGGCACCAAAAACGGCTCAAGAAGTGACATGCACTTCTTTTTTCGCAGGCAGTTTTTTACGCGGCCGTTTTTAAAAACGGCCACATAAAAGACTGACCCTTCGTAACAGAACGTTGTTTTTCCCATTGAAATCAATGGGCCGATGTTTGGAGACGTTTACTTCCGATTTTTTCGCTGTTTTTCATCCGTTTACAGCCTGAAAAACAGCCGAAAATAAGCCATGTGAACATACCCTAAGTGACAACACACTGAAATCAGCATGTCTGTTACTTCTTTATGCTGCCCTCAGATAGGGCAGCATAAATATCTGACCAATCCACTTTAAGCTTCAAACTACACTTTCTATGTATTAAAAAAGAAAAGACTATAGAAAAACCTATAATCTTATATATGTCCACATATAAAGTGTTGGTAATTTAGTGATGCTTTTTGCACAGACAGTATCTTGGACATAGTGCAGACGAATTATCGCCTGCTATAATTTAATTATGCTAGTATAAAGGTATGTTTATGTTCTTATCTAAAAGCTGCTTCAGAATAGCAGAATTCTTTACTCAGAGAACCGTATTTAAATTCATGCCACAGTCTTTCGTTCCATCAATATTCAAGTCAGATAAATTTTTAACGCTTATCTGTTGCAATATATTTGTACTGTCAACTGCCTTAGCCTATTGAATAGCTAAATAATATCTTTTATCCTTGTATTGTAGGATATCATTGATATCTCTAAGGTACACAATACTTCCAGTTCTGGAATGTTGGAAATGTTTTCTGCAAATTAACAGAAGTGCTACCTTTATTTACTATATACTTATATATACTTACTTTATTGTACTGACACTCAAAATGTCTCCATCATCATCATCATCGCTACATGTATAAAAGCATAAAAAAAAAAAAAAAGAGTTAAACCTCCGTAATCAGCTGCTTCCAACAGGGAAAACTGTTGTTGGCGGATGTGGGGGGGGGGGGGGGGGGCACCAAAATACCTTGTCCCGGCCGTGGTTAAGGTACAGAAAATGTCAATGTGAAAAATAATTAAACACTGCAGATCTGAAAGTGCTTTTTCTACATATTCCTCCTAGCTGTATGGATGCAGACATGATTCCTTGTCTAAAGTTGCAAGAGATTATATATACAGTATTTATATATAAAAAAAATATAAAAAAATAAATATATATATATATATATATATATATTTAAAATCCCAACTGTATAAGGTATTATTGCTGTGTCTACTAGCTAGTATACAGTATGTGTATCAAGTGTTGTGCTACCTGTTGACTACATCATTGGGTGATTCTGGGGGTGTTGATTGGGTTCGGGTCTACTATGTGCTCAATCTGCAATCTGAACAATACATAAGTGGAAATATGAATTGGGATTAATCAATTGAAATTAAATTCTCATCATGAAAAGCCTATTGTGTATTAATGTATCCTGGTTTTGTTGTAGTTTCGTCACATTTCCTTGCTTAGATTTTCTCAAAATTGTGGCAAGAATTGACGAGGTTTCTAAAACCTTAGCAAAATTGCTTATGCACATGGCCATGATACATAGTTACATAGTTAGTACGGTTGAAAAAAGACACATGTCCATCAAGTTCAACCAAGGGATGGGAAAAGGGAAGGGAAACATTTCTACACATAGGAGCTAATATTTTTTTTGTTCTAAGAAATTATCTAAGCCTTTTTTAAAGCCATCTACTGTCCCTACTGTGACCAGCTCCTGTGGTAGACTATTCCATAAATTCACCTTTCACAGTAAAGAAGGCTTGTCGCAGGTTGAACCTTTTTTTCTCCAGACGGAGGGAGTGCCCCCTTGTGTTTTGAGGGGGTTTTATATGGAACAGGATTTCACCATATTTTTTGTATGTGCCATTAATATATTTATATAAGTTAATCATGTCCCCCCTTAGTCGTCTCTTTTGTAGGATAAATAGGTTTAATTCTTTTAAACTTTCCTCATAACTTAGATTTTCCATGCCCCTTATTAGCTTCATTGCTCTTCTTTGTATTTCTTATAACTCCAGGGCATCCTTTCTATGAACTGGAGCCCAGTACGGAACTGCATATTCTATATGAGGCTTTACTAATGCTTTGTAAAGTGGTAATATTACATCCCTGTCCTGCGAGTCCATGCCTCTTTTAATACACGACAATATCTTGCTGGCCTTTGAAGCAGCTGATTGACATTGCATGCTGTTATTTAGTTTATGATTTACAAGTACACCCAGATCCTTCTCAACAAGTGACTCCCCCAGTATAGCTTCCCCTAGGACATATGATGCATGCAGATTGTTGGTACCCAGATGCATAACTTTACATTTATCTACATTAAACTTAATTTGCCAAGTGGACACCCAAACACTTAGTTTGTTTACATCCACTTGCAATTTACGAACATCTTCCATAGACTGAACAATACTACATTGCTTGGTGCCATCTATATTTACTAAATAAGTTGAATAATAGTGGTTCCAGCACTGAACCCTGGGGTACACCACTAATAACCGGGGACCATTCAGAGTAGGAATCATTGACCACAATTCTCTGGATACGGTCCTTGAGCCAATTCTCAATCCAATTACAAACTATACTTTCTAAACCCATAGTCCTTAATTTACCCAATAGACGTCTATGAGGGACAGTGTCAAATGCCAAATATGAATTAGTGCTGCACAGATTCGTAATGCCACACTTCTTTTCAGATTCCACTGATCCATTTACCATCCTATTGGTCGACAATGTCCTCAATGCCCGCCCCATTTACTCTTTATTTCAGCCTCAATGGCCGCCCCATTTACTACTTGTTTAGCCTCAATGCCCACGCACCATGGCGAATGGACAGTGCCTGCCCCAATGGTATATACATGGATGATAGGAGTTATATACAGGGATGCTGGGGGGGTTAAATACGGTGTTGATAGGGTAATATAAAGAGATGATGGGGTTATATATGGGGATAATGGCTGGTATATACAGGGATGATAATCATTCCTGTATATAACCCCCATAATTCCTGTATATAACTGCCATCATCACTGTATATAACCCACATCATCCCTGTATATACCAGCCATCATCCCCGTGTATAACCCCAATCATCCCTGTATATACCAGCCATGGTCCTCGTATATAATCCTTATAATCGCTGTATATTATCCCATCAGCCCTGTGGACACTGTCTATTCGCCGTGGCACATGGGCAGTGAGGCTAATCAAGGAGTAAATGGGGTGGGCATTGAGGCAAAAATAACGAGTAAATTGAGGACACAGTACACCAATAGGATGCCTGAAACGCGGGTATATGGCAGAAATACAGCGGAATCCGAAAATATGCGGTAGAGAGTACTTTAGTGACTCAGTCTCTGAGTCGGACAGTCAGACTCACCAATCACAGCCCCGTTTGTAGCTTTCAGGCACTAGCTACCTTAGCATGGGAAAACTACAAAGGCGGCTGTGATTGGTGAGTCCCAGTCACAGACAGACAGGCTCCCAGCAGCAGCAGACCAGTACCCACTCCATTCGAATCCTATGGGACATCAGGTTTATCAGTAAATCTTGATTTTGTAATGTGTCCGTAAACATTTTGGTCTGTCCGTGATTTTTAGCTCAGTTGTCCAGAAATTACTGAACTGGAGGTTGACAACCCTGCTCAAATCTAGGTCAGATACATACATACACATGAAAAGATGTGACCAAGCCAGAGTTAAGTATCCCACCCAGAACCAGGATTGGATGGAGAAAGAGAGATAGGTTTGGTTACGCATCACAAACCAGGAAGGACTGAGAAAACCCAGTAGTTAGGCTGGTAGACATAGCAACGTTAAAGTGATGGGCATTTCCTAATACATGGCTGGTGTTTACCCCATGGCGGAAGGACACTTTAGAGGCAACTGCACAAATCTATCCTATCCGCAGGGGTCAATATTCCTGCAGAATGATTTCAACACCTAGTGGAATCTATGCCACGACGAATCGCTGTGATTCTGAAGACCAAAGCAGGTCCAACACGCTAAAAGTGTGTGTATATATATATATACATACTGTAAATTATTTAAATATATTTTGTATCCCGTATCAAAAATAACCCATTAAAAAAAAGGCATGAATAATTAGCAGTTAATGACAGTAAAAACAAAAAACAAAACAAAAAAAAACTCTGGTAGAAACATGTTTTTTCGTTTTTCCTTTTTATGCATTTTCCTCAATTTTCCTCTATTTTATGCATGGTTCCTAAAAAAATCTACAGCTCACCCAGCAAAAAAACAAGACCTCACACGGCTACATTTATATATATAAAAAAATAAAATACGTCCAAACAAATGCAGGGATGCAAACCATTTTACTAGTCCTTAAGGCTAAAATCAGCAACATTATGAAGGGGTTAATATGCGCTAAAGGGACCCGAATTATGTGCCAACTATATATTACTTTCCGGTCGGTTTTCTTAATTTTAATGCGACTGGGGGGGGGGGGGTTAATATAGATATTTTTGGGAGAAAAGAAGAACAGCACAGAAAGCTATAAAGAATATTTCCTCATATTGTCTTGAGATCTCTCAAATATCACTTTATGGTTCAAAAGTGCTTGTGCTTTAGGGATATTTATATATATATATATATCCAAGAAGAAAATTCAGCAGCACTCCAACGATCAAGGTGAAAAAAAGGTGAAATTTATTGTGCCAACATGGCAATGCAACATTTCCGTCCCACCTTGGGACCTTTCCAAGGTGGGACGGAAACGTTGCATTGCCATGTTGGCACAATAAATTTCACCTTTTTTTCACCTTGATCGTTGGAGTGCTGCTGAATTTTCTTCTTGGATATACGTATGGTCTTTGGATCGGGACTATCAGCTGGCACCCTCCATTACTGGAACCTGCACATTGAATTAGAGTGCTGCCGTTTTTCTACTGGTGTATATATATATATATATATATATATATATATATATATATAATTTCCATCAAGAAGGGCAGATTGAGTGTATATGTTATTATTAAGATGCCGAGCCATCACTTTACCTCTATTATACTCAGCATTTGGATTGATCTACAGAACAGATTGAGTGAATGATGCATCTCTTGATATTCCAAGGGACTATCAGAAATATGAAATAAATCACGGGATGTCAATACAGAGAATGTTTCCCTTGTGTAAAGAACATACCTTTCTGCACTTCAGCTGCATTTAAAGGGCTGACTTATGTTTCATACTATGAATATATCTTTATTGTTGGGTGCCACTAGTATGACTACGGACGACCACTCTGTCAGCCATTCAGATATGTC
This sequence comes from Rhinoderma darwinii, assembly GCF_050947455.1. Taxonomy (NCBI): domain Eukaryota; kingdom Metazoa; phylum Chordata; class Amphibia; order Anura; family Rhinodermatidae; genus Rhinoderma; species Rhinoderma darwinii. Next base: position 226,268,407 of record NC_134688.1, read on the forward strand.
ATTGATTTATGCTTCTGACCTTGAGATTGCTCTGTGACTGCTCCTTGTCTGATGCTTTGGTGCTTTATGACGTCTCTGCTGCTCTCTTAGATTGCTTGACTATCATGTCTGAACTCTTGCTACAAATAACTGCTTGCTCCATATATTCAATTCCTTAAAGTTTTTCTATCTGTTATGCATCCTCTAGTCCACAGTCTGACTATGGAATATAGCGATGTGCTTACAGTATGTCCTGGCACAATGTAATTCTATGTGTAACAAGTAATTCTAAGTGTAACTAGTTCTGTGTGGAAGTGGTGTGGATAAAACACAATTAACTAGGCTATTCTTATTATTCAACTAACAGCAACTGGAGAACATTACACCATGGAATCTACATGTGATAAATAATAGATATCCGCATTACCTTTTCTTAAAAGCTCTATAAACCATACAGGAGAAATCGTTGTTTAAATGAGAAGGCTCATGTGTAGAGATGAGCGAATAATTTTTACACAAATCGAATTCGGTCCGAATTTCCCAAAAGATTTGGATTTGTCAAAATAAGAAACTTCTGGGGTTTGTGCAGCCATTATTAGTTATTAAAAGATCAGCCGATGTCTTCCTCTGTGAAGCGTTGCCCCTTGTTAGTACAGCCTTCTACATGGACTGTACATGTTGTGAACATGGCCGTTGATTGGGGGCATGTGACCAGGCACATCCATCAGTGGCCTCTATTCAATAACACTGCATAAAGCACTGTGCATGCGCTAGTATACCTTGCTGTACAGTGTTATTCAATGGAGGCCGCTGATGGACGTGCCTGGTTACATACCCCCACATGCCGTACAGACAGTGAAGAAGGCTGTACTAAGGAGCGGGAGACACTTTATAGAAGAAGATATTGGCGCTGATCCTAGAAAACATCAGAAAGTCAGACACAAGTTTTAATGAGAACCTTTCACCTCCCCATACATGTGCAGCTAAGTGCAGCATGTAATGGGGGGGGGGGGCTGCACAAACCCTGGGGCACTTTACATTTCTTTTCTACCTCCCTTCGTTATTTAGATATCGGTGCAGTTATATTTGGCGCCCGATATTTAAATAACTGCCTGAACAGTCAACAGGTTGTGTACTGTCAAGGGAGTGTGTTACTATGGCTGTGACACTATCCAATCAGATATGGACAGTGTTACAGCAAAAGCGAGGAGAGAGAGAGAGTGTGCATGCGCGCATGCGCGCACGCGCGCACGCGCGCACGCGCGCACGCTCTCTCACTCTTCAGCTTTGAAGATCAGTCTACTGATCAGACTGGCAAGGGGGCGTGTCACTGCTATGGACAGTGTAAAAAGCTGTAGAGAGGAGAGCGCGAATGCGTGCTCTCATCTCTTCAGCTCTTGTGAGAGATCAGTCTTGTACTTTGTCTGCCGAACTGGCAAGGGGGTGTGTCACTGCTACGGACTGTGTTAAAAGAGCTGGGGAGTGCTTACACTGTCTGTAGCGGAGACACGCCCCCTTGCCAGTTCGGCAGAAAAATGATCTTCAAAGCAGACGAGTGAGAGAGCGTGCGCGCACGCACGCACGCATGCACTCTCTCTCTCTCCTCGGTTTTGATGTAACTCTGTCCATATCTGATTGGACAGTGTCACAGCCATAGTAACATGCCCCCTTGACAGTACACGCCCCGTTGACTGATCAGGGGGTTATTTAAATATCGGGCGCCAAATATAACGGCACCAATATCTAAATAACGGAGGGAGGTAGAAAAAAAATGGAAAGTGCCCCAGAGTTTGTGCAGCCCTCCCATTACATGCTGCACATGTATGGGGAGGTGAAAGGTTCTCTTTAAGGGCAGTTGGGGTACTTGCAAATGGAGGTGGTGAATTTATTCGAACCTAATCAAATCGGATGGTCGAATCAAATCAGACTAAAAATTTATTTTCAGAAATGTGCTCATGTTATTATTAAAACAAACAAAAAAACACATTTACAAATGGGGTTATTCTGTCAACTACACTATTTCATTGATTCCTCAAGATGTCTTAGTGAATCTGCAATAAATGGGGAGAAATTTCACCACAACTCACATTCTAACCACTCTTGCCACCGGCTTTTAGTTTCATTAGTAAGATGTATAAACATATGAACATGAAAAAACATGTACCTTTCATTACAAAAAGAAAAAAAAAACACAATCCCTATTTAGGCAGTTTTAGGTGTTTATTACATGTAATGCAGCCAGAAATTTAATTTTCTTTTCTCCATGCTTGCTGAGTGGACTATATTGCATGCACAGTGGACCTATTTCCTGCTACAGAACCCCAATGCAGGTCACAGTACCCTCATTGTCTGTCTCCGAGACCACAAATACACCAGCTACTTAATCTCCCACGGAGGGAAGTACTAGCGGTATTGCTGTAAGGGGCCCGGAACAAACCTAACAGAAAAGGGGCCCACCAGCAGCTGCGGCTGCCGACAGCCACTCCACCCACCCATCTTGCCATTGGTAGAAAAAAACAGGCCCCTGCAATGGGGCCCATTCTTTTCACCAAAGTAAAGCCATGGGCAGTGGGCCATCCCCCTGATTTTGGATGCTGCTGTGCACCTCTCATTATGGTGGCCTGGCCGCCAAACACAGCCACCCCTACACGTACCAGCCCGCACCCGCACACACCAGGGTGCACGTGTCTGCTTTTTTTACTTCTCATTGATTTCAATGGGATGTCAGGGCGGGACCGTGGTGGAACATGCTGCTTTTTTCCCCGTGAATGGCTCCCATTGATTTTGGATTAAATCAATTGGAGGCAGTTTCGGACGTTTTGAGTGAACTGGGCCTTATTATTAGGGTAGGAGCACGTGAACGCTGCGGATTATATGCAACAAAATTAATTGCGGAAAATCCACAGCGTATTCAAGTAGCAGCAGAGTGGATGAGATTTGAACAAATCTCATCCAGACACAGTACAAAAAATCTACTAAAAAAAAATTAAAAATCTTAATTAATTCACTTGCGGTGTGTATTTTTAAGCCGCAGCATGTCAATTTATGCTGCGGAATCGCTGTTCCTCTGTCCCGGGTTTTCCTTATTGAAATCAATAGGGATTTAGAACACACAACAAAGTCCTCTGTGTTGCGACTTTTGCAGCGGAAATGCTGCGATTCCTCCTCAAAAATCACAAATAAGTAAAATAGTTTTTATTTTTTATTTTCAATTAATAAAAAAGTTTATTCTTAGAACAGCCATAGTCTAGGCAACGTGATCCTCTATTCTGAGCGCAGCCTGGCCTCCTGTCCTGATGTTTCATCCCATGTGGCTGCTACAGCAAATCAAAGTCACATGGACTACAGCGTCATCACAGAAGACCAAGCTACGCTCTGAATAGAGAGACGCGTCGCCTAGACTACGGCCGGAGTAAGTCTAAGGGCAAAGCCACACGTGGCGGAATTGCTCTTGAATTCCGCTGCGGACACTCCGCAGCGTTAATCCGCAGCGGAGCCGTTTCTCCATTGACTTCCACTTATATTTAGTAGGGTTCATTTAGACGATGCGGAAAATTCTGCGGCGGAGCATAGGCTGCGGTGCGGAATTTGGTGTCCGCAGCATACAATGGATGTTGCGGCGTTGTGGCGGACTGGTTGCGGACTCATTGCGGAAGTTCTCCATTGACTTCAATGGAGATTCTAAATTCCGCAATGAAGTCTGCAGCTGTCATGCACATGTTATGTGTGCTGCGGATGTGTCTTGCTTTTTTGACATGACATTTCTTCATTCTGGCTGGACCTATGTATTTCTAGGTCTACAGCCAGACTGAGGAAGTCAATGGGGCTCCCGTAATTACGGGAGCGTTGCTAGGAGACGTCAGTAAATAGTCACTGTCCAGGGTGCTGAAAGAGTTAAGCGATCGGCAGTAACTGTTTCTGCACCCCGGACAGTGACTATCGATCCCAATATACAGCAACCTGTAAAAAAAATAGAAGTTCATACTTACCGAGAACTCCCTACTTCTGTCTCCAGTCCGGCTTCCCAGGATGACGTTTCAGTCTAAGTGACGGCTGCAGCCAAACACAGGCTGCAGCGGTCACATGGACTGCCGCGTCATCCAGGGAGGTCGGGCTGGATGCTGAAAGAGGGAGGCGTCACCAAGACAACGGCCGGTAAGTATGAAATGCGTTTACTTTCACTAGGGAAAGTGCTGTCCCTTCTCTCTATCCTGCACTGATAGAGAGAAGGGAAGCACTTTTACCGCAGTAGCTAATCCGCATCAATTTACTGCACATTTTGGGAAGATCCGCCACAGAATCTGCAACGCAGATTCTGTGCGGCATTGATGCGGACAGTTGCGGAGGAAATCCGCCACGTCTGGCCATGCCCTAAATGTTTTTTTTTCTCTGCAGGATTTCCGCAGTGGACATGGCGCCCGAAAAACTGCACCACTATTTGTGGTTTTACCGGTGGAATTCCAGGGCGGATACGCTGTGTAGTTTTATGCAGCGTATCCTCCTAGCATGTTCCTACCCTTATGATGTGCTCCTGAAGCTGCTGCCTGTCTCTAAATAGGTAGTTGGTTCAGTAGAATTTGTAATAGTTTTTTTTTTTTTTTTTAATCACTCAAAGAGCGTGATATGGTAATGGTTGGTGTACCGTTAATGGGCGGTCCCACAGGAATGGGGTCCAGATAATTTGGCTGTATGGGGGCCTGAAATTCCTGATGGCGGCCCTGCACCCACGCTCCCCAGCATCTCTTCTCCACTAGAGAGAAGTTAGATCAGAGTAGCCGTAGAAAAAACTTCTACCCTAAATAAGCACAAATAGCAGGACAGTGCAAAATACAGTTCTGCCCTACAAACTTCAGCACACAGCATCATTTTAACCATGTAATCCCCACTTCCATTCACCTATAGCACCATTGTCGACTAGTTTACATTTTTTGCAGCATATTCTATTCCTTAGAAAGGAAAACTCTCAACAGAAAAATTATGATTACGGGTTTTTAAGTAACACAGTTCATAGTATAATGTCTGAAATGTACAATTAGAACATACTTATTACTTGTCTAGTGATTTGCATGTAATTGCTTTACATTGAAATAAATTGAGAATATTACAGAATGAACACACTAGAAAATCTGGTAGCAATTAGCAGAGAAATATAACTAGGGCTTCACCTTTGTATACAACTAATTACAGTGCTAAATGCATATAAGTGATGGTACAATTGAAATGCAAAAAAAAAAAAATGCAAAAAAATAACATCCCTTCTTAATGTGAATAAATAACACATCTATATATATTTTATCTGACATTGGTAAGGTGAGGTGAGTGGATGGGAGGAGGTGAGGAGAGTATTTATACAACAGGCTCCGCTGTATACACTCTTAGCTGCTATTGACCAAATAGCCCAACATTTATTGTGCCATTTGGTCTAACACACTAGCAGACCTGTCCCCATACTATGCTGACCTCAAATAACAAAGAATATTATGGTGACAGATCTATTTTAATATACTCAGTATTATGATAACATGTAAATAAAATTCACCTACAAATGTAGCCGACTTTACCTTGACTTTTAATGCATTAAATAAACAGCGGCTAGATCCCTTATCTTGACTTTTTCAATAACTTTTCAATGGCTTTTGTTGTGTGATATCACGCTGCAGCAAGTTATCAGTCAAGATAAAGATGGCTACATCCGTATATATGGAAGGGTTAAGAATAAATAAAATAAATATGACAAATTCATAAACTACAGAATAAACTGCTGTATTAAATAATGTTTTTTCATTAAAAAATATTCTATCAAAACTGTCTTTTAGGCACACAGATGTTATCAGCAATCATAAGAAATAAATGAAAGCGGCTTATCTCACAGCGTATAGTCAGCTATTTTTAATGATATATTTATATGGTTTTTGCAGTAAAAATACTAACTATGCAAGAGCAACACAGAAAGGTCATTGTAATCAACATTAAAATATTCTTCTCAGATTAGATATATAACACTTAGTAAATCAGAAATACACATTCTCGAATGATGGAAAAATAATATGATTGCGCGTTTTAAAATCTTATGTCCTTCAAAGAGTAAGCTCGCCTTTGGTGAACCTACCCTTATATGTTAGGAAATTACGTAAACAGCAATTTCCTAAAATATTTCTATTACTAGAATTTTCGCCTTTAAAAATTAAAGCAATCTGACTGGATGTCCTTCAAATTCATCAGTAGAAAGTTGCTATTGATTCTCCCAAAAATTTTATTGGGACATTTGTCATCTCTATGGGAAGAATTTAACAAAGGCTGTACACCTGTATTATGGCGCAAAAAAGTACCAAATAATCAAAAAATATTTTCCCAATAATTTGCAACTTATTATTGGGTATTAAAAAAGTGGGTTTGGCTTAGCATAAGGGGCAGGGCCACGCACGTCCTGACAATGCTTGAGAACATTGCACTGATGTATGGGTGAATAAACCTTTTTTCACTGAATTGGAGTTTTGTGTTGTGCTGACTATTCGTTTGGAAATATATATGTAGGACTTGAGTCTGAAGTCCTAAGGCTTGTGCACACACAACTACGCATACTTTGCGTTTATATGAGGATAGATAGATGATAGATAGATAGATAGATAGATAGATAGATAGATAGATAGATAGATAGATAGATAGATAGATAGATAGATAGATAGATAGATAGATAGATGATAGATAGATAGATAGATAGATAGATAGATAGATAGATAGATAGATAGATAGATAGATAGATAGATAGATAGATGATAGATAGATAGATAGATAGATAGATAGATAGATAGATAGATGATAGATAGATAGATAGATAGATAGATAGATAGATAGATAGATAGATAGCTGCCGCACTAGCCTCAGTGTGCCTCCGCAAGGTGATAGTCACAGCGTGCCCCTCATGCAGAGAACATTCCATACAGTTCCAGCCACTTACAGCCAAAATAACCCCACAATGCCCCCCCCCCCCCCCCCAGCTAGCAGATAACGTCTGGCAGGAAAGAGATAAGATATGCTATGTAGCACTGCTCATCTCTATGCTGTGTAGCACTTTTTGACATCAATACGTGCACGTTGGAAAAAACCTTGTGCTTAGCACAGTCTATATGGATATGTGTATGCAAACCATCAATCATCCCTTGTGATGGACTGATCCGTGTGATCAGCACTTGGGAACTTAAATCAGGCAGAGTATATATTAAAATTGTCAAGTGGTCTTTTATGGGAACTTATAGTTATCACCCCAAAGAAAGACTAGTAAGGTATTATATAAGACCAAAATATTACTGTAGACAGCTATTCTTGTTATCAAAAATACCGGAAACGCAGACAGACCTCTGCAAGAACCATCAAATGCAAATGTGAACAGCACCTAAACCCTACAAAAGTAATTTATTTCAGCATTAAACAGTCAAGCAAATTATTTTTCCAAGTTAGTCAATTTCTGATGTGGATTTAAACAGTTTCTAAATGTGAAATTGTGCTTTAAGCTAGACTATGTTCACATCTGCGTCAGTGGCTCCATGCGAAGCCTCCATCACAGATTCTGTCATATTCCTGATAGTGGAGAACCACTGAGGAAAATGTATGAAATCAACCTGTGCATAAACCTGTGTTTTTACCACCCACTGAATTACATACACAGGGTTTAAAGGACTGATTTAGCAGCATATCATAGAGTCTAAGAAAATAGCAGAGAGAGGAATGTGGAATATTAGATATGTGACGATCACATGACTGCAGTATTAAAAACAATGTGGGAGATTTATTATTACTGGCGCTCCATATGTACAATATATAGGTCTCTCCCCCAGGGCATCATGTGTCACATTCATTAACAGGGCGCATGTAGATAGTGCCCCCTATAGATAGTGCTACAGTGCCCCCTGAAGATAGTTTCCCACACTGCCCCATGAAGATAGTGCCTCAGTGTCCCCTGTAGATAGTGACACACATTGCCTCTGCAGATAATGACAGTGTCCTATGTAGATAGTGTCACAGTGCCCCCTGTAGATAGTGCTACACATTGCCTCATGCTTTGCCCCTGTAGATAGTGCTCGTGCCCACTTTAGACAGTGCCACACACTGTCCATGTAGATAGTGTCACACAATATCCATGTAGATAGTGCCGTACACTGTTATGTATATAGTGCCATACATTACCCATGTCAATAGGGCCACACACTGTCCATGTAGGTAGTGCCACTCACTGCCCATGTAGATAGTGACACACACTGCCCATGTTGATAGCGCCACAGTGTCCCCTGTAGATAGTGCCATATGCTTTAAGAAGCATCTGTTCCTGTTCCAGCACCATCCTCACCTCCAACGATGCAGGACTGGTCTCCTCTGACCAGGCCTGCTCCAGCGGAACGACACAGTTGCATCACAAGAAAAGTGCCAAATGGTGAGGTGGAGAACTGATGCCACAATAGTATGTAAGGGCCTCCCGGCCCTGGTCAAGAGGGATTTGCAACTGTAAATACCTCCTGCGTGTTCCACTAACATTTGTACGATAGAAGGGCATATAAAAAAAAACACACCCACATCTGTTACTTGGAACACAGTAAAACAAGACAAGGAATATAAAATATATACATATACTAGGCATACATATATATAAAATGTTTGGTTTTTACATTTTTGTTTTCTCTCCCAAGACACATACCCAGAGTGTTTTAAGCCCCTTGCTGCCACCGCCGCAATTTTTGGTTTTTACATTTTTGTTTTCTCTCCCAAGAGCCATAGCTTTTACATTTTTTCTTCGACATAGCCATGTCAGCACTTGTTTTGCGAGATGAGTTGTAGTTTTAATGGCATCATTTAGTGTGCCATACAATGTACTGGGAAAGAAAAAAATCTTGGTGGGTTGCAATTGTAAAATAAAATGCAATTCCTAATTTTTGTCTACATACAATTTTTTTATCCATTATATTTTGGAGGCGAGGTTATCTAAAAGCATCACATATGGCTTTTCTTTTTACCGCGTTCACCCTGCAGCATAAATAATGTTATGTTGTAATAGTTTCGACTTTTACGGACACGGCGATACCAATTATATGTATTCTTTTAATATTTTTTTATTTTATGAACATAATTAAAAACTTTATTTAACTGTTTCTTACATTTTTTTTGTCCCCTCCAGGGAATTTAAACAAAAAATCATTTGATCACTGGTGCAATACACTTCAAGCGTCTATGTATTGCAGTGTATGTATTGCAGTGTATTGTGCTATTTATTGGCTCCTATTAAGCCCTGCCTCAGGGATCCCACATTCGCTTCGCGGTTTGGCCGATGGGGTATTGGAGGGAGCCCACCAACCCCTTTCTTTTAACAGCTTAGATGCCACAATTGCTATAGATCTCGCCATCTAATTGGTTAATTGGAGGTATTTCAGCCGTTGCTGTAAAGTGTTGGCTGTATGTTGCAGACGACACTTGCTGAGTATGGGCGGTATTAGCTTGTGAGCCCGCTCCATGCTCCCCTTTCCTTGCTATGATGTACAGTAGTATGCTTATAGGCCCATATAGTTCATAGGCGCACAATATGAAAACCGTATGCTGTGTGGTATATATTTTTCAAGGACAAGCTTGTAGTTGCCTACATTATTCAGTATAGTAAAAAAGAAAACTATTTCTACGCATACCTCCCTGACGTATGCCAAAAGGATATACCTTTAGCCCATCTCGGGAGGAAAGTACATTGCAGTCTTAACTGACACAGTTAGGTTTCCTTGTTTTTATCATTTATACTCAGGGAGAAGTTTTAAACTCTTCATTACAACGCATTATGACAAGGCATTTACTGATATCCATAGAAGTACAAACTATTCAGTGTTTTCAATAAATGAAATTCTAGTCCATATCTGAGATATATATGGCTCTAGGTTTTAGTTCTTAGACGGGGTCCTCAAGATGGTCTAAAACAGGATTGGAAATACAGCCTCTTTAATTCTTGCCCCAGCCTACCAAGGTTATAATTTTCCAATTTACACACTGAAGAAATACCTCGTAATGTTCATTATTACATTTTGTATATAAGTAGAGGCTCAAATGCTAGAAATATTGATTAAGGGGGGGAGGGGGAGTGCAACTGCATTGTTAAAAAAATGTTTGCTGTTAAATATGGGTGTCTATTTCATTTCCTAAATTATAAAAAGCAACTACTGTCATTACATATTGTGTAATTGGAGGGATCAGGTTGTGATAACAAATATTGTTTGCTTATCAAAGTCTTACATCAACAGCTTTTATCTAGTATTGATATAATCTTCACAATTTCTGTGAAGCTTTTGTGAACCTAGGATAGCATATTAGAGAGATGGAGTTACAGGAATTCCAAAATACATATCCAATAGCAGGCACTAGCAAGGAAATCAATTGTACTTTCCCTTCAGGGCTTGTCCACACGTAACAAAGTTGCTGCAGAAAATGTCTGCATAATTTCCATTAAAACTTGCAGACATTCCGCTGTGGAAAAACCATCACCATTTCCTGCGGTTTCTACTGCGCATTTTGCTGCGTTTTTCTCACTGCTGGGAGATGGTGATATCTCTTCTGAAAAACGCAGCAATTCTGTCCCCTTTCTGTAGCAGGAATTGACATGCTGTGGTCCGAAAAATACGCACCGCAGGTCAATTTCTGCTTGGAAATTTTATGCAGCATGTGGATGAGATTTGTTTCACCCATTTTGATGCTACTGTATTTCCGCCCGCAATTCCAGACCGAAAATACGCAGCAGTTTCGCTATGTGTGGACATGCCGTTAGACTTCTAGTAGACACACCTATATCTGTAAAACAGAGGCTGCCATAAAAAGCAGCCTGTATTCTGTTGATATACATGTAGGGCCAGCCGCTGCCCTGCTATATTAGTCCAATCATGACAAGAGGGATTCCTGTAATGCCTCATAAACGGCTGTATTTTGTATCTGTGCCAGATAGATTCTGCATACAGTGCCCATAGATCTATGTATGTACATACTGTACCTCCATGTGCCTTTGATTTTACACGCAGATATATATTTTTTTATTTTGCAAGCACTCTGTAAGAATCAGTGAGGGAAAAAAAATAATGGTATGTTTCCTCTCATGCAGTATTATGAAGCCATTCTGATCTTGAAGAACTTCTAAGAGAGAAAATAATGCCGTTAGGGAGGTGGCTCCAATGGTGTATATAGACAATGCCCCATTAACTAAGAACAATATTAGTTTACTGTACTTTCAGATGCTGCTAGACATCACCCCAGTTCTGGCCACCAGCAACAGGAGGTTCTGGTGCCTTCATTTCATCTTCATGACTCATTTACTCCATTACATTTTCCGTTCCCGTGTTGGCTAACATTGCAGCAATGGAGACCGCATCTCTGTGCAGGTTCTCACCACTCATTAAAATGGAGATGAGACCAAACCGAAAGAGCATACTCTTTCCAGGGACCCCATAGCAGCCGCATGGTCTGTCATTATGGACTACGTGTGCCAGTATACAGATCCTTGCACATCAGTATAGATAAGGGAATGATTGTAATTGTAATTCCCTAATATTAAAGCAAAGCTTCAAAAACAAGGTGAAACTACTCATCAGGTAATATTTCATTTTCTAACAAATATCTGTCACGTAGTTTTACTTCAAGAAAAAAAAAAAAATCCAAAGGAAAAAAGTTTATATTTGTTGTTATCAGTGAAGCATATTGCTCCTGTCCTCACATAACTTTATCAGATAAATGAGCATCTGGGTGCCACAACCTTTAGTTCACTGATGCTGACAACAGTTAACTACTGTCTGCTCTAGGCTAAGCAGCACACAGCAACGAGATGTGCGCTCCCAGGTGTTTTTAATGGGAGAACATTATTAGTTTTTATGTTATGTTAGATATCTATCCGTCCGTTTGTCTGCCTATCTATCTATCTATCTATTCGTCCAATAAGAGACAGCACTCCAATTTGTGATAGGAAAAAACAGCTTTTTATTAGCCCCTGTGCGACGTTTCGGCTCTTTACATGGAGCCTTTCTCAAGCAATGCTTGAGAAAGGCTCCATGTAAAGAGCCGAAACGTCGCACAGGGGCTAATAAAAAGCCGTTATTTCCTATCACAAATTGGAGTGCTGTCTCTTATTGGACGAATATTGAGGATTTGGGAGCAGTGATCGGGCTCCTGGGACGTGCACCCACCTATATTCCTGACTGGTGCTGCTGGATGGTGGACTATCTATCTATCTATCTATCATCTATGTGCAGTATACAATTACATTCTATCTATAGGGTTAATTGCTTCCAAGTTTGGCAACAATTTGGAGAAATCCTTTCTTTTCAGCTTGACAATGATATACAACCACAGACAGATGTGGATGAACTTTATTGGCCTGTAGAGAACTAAAGGGGGGTTTACACAGGACGATTGTCGGGCAGAAGAGCGTTAATATAACGCTCGTTGCCGATAATTACCCTGTGTAAACAAGGAAACGATGAGCAGATGTACGAGCAAACGCTCGATCATCTGCTGGTCGTATCGTTTTAAAAATGTAAAAGATTATCGTTGTCGGCAGCACATCTCCATGTGTAAACAGGGAGACGCGCTGCCGACATGATAATAATATATGGGGACGAGCGGTCGGACTAATGACCGCTCGTCCAATCCAAAGCTCCGTGTGACAAAAGCAAACAAGCACAGATCAACATGCCTCGTTGATCGGCGCTCGCTGCACCGGCCACTTATCGGCCGGGTGTAAAAATGCTTTAAAGCCTTATGCGCATGACCGTGTGTGCTGTCCGAGTCCTGTCAGTGATTCGAGGAAAGACGGGACATGTTCCATCTTTCCTCGGATTGGAGACTCGGACCATTTTTCATGGACCCGATTCACCCGCTTAAGTGAATGGGTCCGTGAAGACTATCGTGAAGGCTATAGGGTGTCACTCGGATGGTCAAAAATGGCCGGAGTAGCACAACGGTCAAGTGTTCATTCCAAATATATTTATTGAGTAAAGTGATATATAACTGCCATTGTAAATTGTTAATCCATTAACAATTCTATTCAGAAATAAGTTTAGCTAATGATGATAGATCGATAGATAGATAGATAGATAGATAGATAGATAGATAGATAGATAGATAGATAGATAGATAGATAGATAGATAGATAGATAGATAGATAGATAGATACATAGACAAACAGCTTATAAAATGCTTCAAGAAGTGACATGTCACTTCTTTTTTCCGAAGCATATTTTTATGAGGCGTTTTTTAATTCAGCAGCGTAAAAATATACCTCATACGAACTACACAGCGTATTTCCCATTGAAATCAATCAATGGGAAGCTATTTGCAGGCTTATTTCAAGTGTATTTCAGCGCATAAAACGAGCGTTATTCACTACGAAATAAGCCTGAAAATAAGCCATGTGAACATGGCCTAAGATGTTTATAATTCCATTTAAAAATAATAAAAATCCCCTCAAAAGATATAAGATTCAGCTATTTTATGCAGTGAGTAGACACAGTGAGGATAAACTTATCAAACATGATTGATTTATTCTAATCTTACCATCTAGTTCTTCCACTGAGATGTTAGCAAGCTGCTCGCTATCACTCCCTGTAGAAAGTGATCGGTTCAAGTAGTTATTCCCTTTGTACAACAAGCCAGCAGTCACATGATGGAATGGCATCTTCTTCCTGGATTCAGAGAAAGAGAGAATATTAAAAACAGAACTCCGACTATCACTGTCAGTCTATCATCTCTGTTGAAACAAAACACCAGTCTTTTTTACTTGAGTAGTTATTTAACAATAATAGATAAATAAATAACTATATATATATATATATATATATACATATATATATACATATGTATATATATATATATATATATATATATATATATATATATAAAACGAAAGTTAATATATCATGTAACCCCATGAAAATTGAAAATATATTAAAAGTCACTAAGAAGTTCTCTGACCATTTAAAAGCACGAGGCAACAAGCCAAGAAACTCCAAGGTGACCTAACATTCTTTATAATGTATAGTAGCTGATACTTTATTCCTTATAATATACACCTCAATTGCTGCAGAAGCTCCTTTTGAAAGTAGTGGTGGAGATTCCTGTCCACTATTAATTGAATTATATAAATACCCTCATTCTTTTCTAAAAGAACTTCTGCAGCATCTGAAGCGTTTATTATGTTGTTTTGCAGCAGCTGTCAACATATCAGTTGTTGACACAAGAGAAATGAACTTCTGTAACTGATTTCTTCTGCAGGACGAGGTAAGTAGTGTCTATGTAATGTGAACATTTCCAATTATGTGTATTATATATTTATTATATATATTATTAAATATATTATGCCAGATGTTTCACTTTTGATCACCATGTAGCCCTAATTACATCTCATTGGTATAGGTCAATACAGGTGACAGGTCAATCATCTGCCTTTCTAGGTAGAGGCATAACTTCTGAGCCCCAATGTAAACTTTGTAAAGGGGACCCAACTAGCACATGTAATTTATAGTACTGGTCTCCTCATATGGGGCAGAGGGACCTTTTGCTCCCGCTCTGGCATCAGGCCTCGGGTGCAGTCACAACCTCAGTACCTACTTTAGTTATACCCCTGGTTCCAGATCAAAGGATTACATATAGCAATTTAGCCATATTATGAAATCATAACAGAGCTCTGCAGTATATAATGTATTCATAGTATTCTGCTGATTCCGTCTGCACGGAAGTGGGTGAAAATGACATTGTCTACTCTATTAGCTGAACCATCCCTGCTCATTAAGGGAAAGCTTTATGTCATATATATATATATATATATATATATATATATATATATATATATATATATATATATATATATATATATATATATATATTAGGGAGTTGCTGATAATGTTGAGTAAGCTATAAAAAGGATCCAAGCTTTAAGTATCAATGAAGTTAATTCACATAAGTGTAACAAAGAAAAAATATGTTCTAACCCAGTCCATGAATCAAGTTTCTTAACTAATCATATGCATATTTTTATGCAAATATACGCTACCTTGAAGAATAAACTCAGAAAGGTCTCACATTTAAATAGAACAAATGAGATATGAGTGAATAATTTAACATATGATATGCACAATAAGATGAAACTAGGGCGAATTATTGCATGATATATACAACATAATTAGATTTGGTTCCGTTATTCACTCAAGTTGTGGGCAAAAAAGCAAAATGACCTACAGTAAATGAGTATTTTGATTTATGCACTATAACAGTTAAGCTATAAAGGGTTATTCCCATCTCATAAAGTGATGGCATTTCCCTAGAATATGCCATCACTTTATGATTGATGGAGGTCTGATCTCTAGGAACACCCCCGCGATCCTGAGAATAATAGGGTTACATCTCTGATATAGTGCTGCGTCTCCTTCTAAGTTTTTCCTGCACAGTGACCGACTTGAATGGGGCTATGCTGCAGTTCCCTGTACAACGGGATGCTGATGAGTCGGGAAAAACAGTGAAGGGGTTGCAGCGCTAAATTGGCATTGCGGCTCCATAATTCTCAGTAACGGAGGGGGTCCCAGAGGTTGGACCCCCACGATCATAAAGTGATAGCATATGCTTGTGATAACTTTCTAAGATAGGAACATGTCTTCAATACACATAAAAGGACTGGTAGTTAATGTTAAAGTAACTCTCCATGATAGAACAACTAACAATTTACCTATTCTTACAGTATAAATGACTATACATCCAAAGGCTTACATTGAATCTCCTGGGCTACAATGCAAAATCAGTAACAGGACCTCCCACATACCATGTGCTATTAGTAATACTAATGCGGTCTTATATACAGAAGGGCCTTTAGCAGAAGTGGGTCCAGCCCAGTTCACCCGGTTCTCCCGAACCAGTTGTTAAAATTACAGCAGGTTTGGAGTACTGGGGGAAAGCGTAAACCCGGAACCGGTCCCCTGCAATCAATTGTATCTGCGGAGACAATTAAATTGGCTAACACTGCCTTGGCAAGGCACAGGATGATTCGACATTCAACGATTTTGTGATGATGCATTCGGCTTCATCGCACCTCTGCGTCGTTGCGCTGTATAAGGCCTGCTGTTGGGGCAATGGGGACAGGTAAGCATATAATGGTTAGTGTTGGGACACTATCTACAGGGGACTATATAGGGGGTCCTACCTACAGGGGATCTATATATTGGGCCCCCTATATAGACCCCTTTGTATCTACAGGGGATCTATATAGGGGCCCTATATACAGGGGACTATTTACTGGCCCCCACCTACAGGGGATGCTACAGTGGGTCCTTTCTATAGGTGGTCCTATCTGCAGGGGACTCTACAGGGGGGCCTATATATAGGGGACTATATAGTTGGCCCTATCTACAGGGAACTATATAGGGGCCCTATCTACAGGGGACTATATAGGGGGCCATATCTCCAGGGGACTATATAGGGGGCCCTATTTACAGGGGATGCTACAGGGCTCCTTATCTACAGGGGACGCCACAGGGGGTCATATCTACAGAGGACGCTACAGGGGGCCCTATCTATAGGGGATGCTACAGGGGGCTCTAACTGCAGGGGACTATAATGGCAACCCTATCTACAGGATACTCTTCAAGGTGCCCTATCTACAGGGGACTATGTACAGGACCGTATCTACAGGGGATGCTACAGGGGGAATTATGTACAGTGGAATCTAAAGGGGGCCCTATCTACAGGGGACATTATATGGTCCCTATCTACAAGGGGCTATATAAGGTTCCCTATCTACAGGGGACTATATAGGGGCCCTATCTACAGGGGACTATATTGGAGGCCTTGTCTACAGGGGACTATATAGGGAGCCCTATCTACAGGGGATGCTACAGGGAGCCCTATCTGCAGGGGATGCTACATGGGGCCCTATCTACAGGGGACAATATAGGGGGCAATAACTACAGTGGATGCTACAGGGGGCCCTGTCTACAGATATAGGGCTCCCTATCTATAGGGGAATATGTAGGGGGTCCTATCTACAGGGGGACTCTATAGCGGGCCCTATCTACAGGGGATGCTAAAGGGGGCACTATCTACAGGGGGCCCTACCTACAGGGGACTCTATAGGGGGCCCTATCTACAGGGGCTGTATCTGCTGGGGATGTTACAGGTGGCACTATCTATAGGGGGCCCTATCTACAGGGGACTCTATAGGGGGCCCTATCTACAGGGGCTGTATCTACTGGGGACGCTACAGGAGG
Organism: Rhinoderma darwinii; assembly: GCF_050947455.1. NCBI lineage: Eukaryota > Metazoa > Chordata > Amphibia > Anura > Rhinodermatidae > Rhinoderma > Rhinoderma darwinii. Next base: position 226,285,644 of record NC_134688.1, read on the forward strand.
CACTATCTACAGGGGACTCAATAGGGGGCCCTATCTACAGGGGGGAGCTATCTACAAAGGACTCTATAGAGGGCCCGATCTATAGGGGCCCTATTTACAGGGGATGCTACAGGGGGCACTATCTACATGGGGCCCTATCTACAGGGGATGTTACAGGGGGAATTATTTACAGGGGCCCTATCTACAAGGGACTCTATAGGGGGCCATATCTACAGGGGATGCTGCGGGGTGCACTTTCTACATGCAACATTTATTTAATTTAATAGAGATCCCCAAAATAATGTAGATAAAAATTCTACAAGTGCCGACCCAGATATAGAAACAAAAAACAAACAAACAAAATTACAGGTCAGTACAATCACACTTTGGGATAGAAAAGAGGAATAGCAAAATATTTTATAAGGACTAATATCCTTATTCCCCTTCCCACATAAAGCTTTTGATCAAAGAAAAATATGCATTTTCAGAATCTCAGGCTAAATAATCTGACCATCAAAAATGATGAGACATGGCTTATTAATTGCAAATATGTTCATATAACAGAGATTTTATAATGCAGATAGTTGAGACGGGATGAAAAAAAAGACAGCACTTTATACTCATCTGCATTTATCTTCCTTTTTTGGGGGCAGCTTATTAGCTTTCACATCAAGTGCAGTAGATTATTCATTTTTATTTGGCTCAGTTTTCCTCTTCAGAAGAGGTATAGGTTTTTCTCCAGGGAGTAAGTAGTCTCTGTTCCGGACTAACCAAGCACGGTCTCAACCCTGTCCTCACCTGAGGCAGGTGAATCCGTATGGTAAGGTTGCAAAGCAATCCCGGCTGCCCAGGGAAGTGCGGGAAATCCCCATTCACAGAAGCCCAATCTCAGCCATTACCTTTCACAAGGTTAGTATTCTCCTAGTGAGGTAGTTGCAATTATCGCAGAGAAGGTATGAGCTTCAGGGGGGAGAAATACCACTACTTAGCAGCCAAAGTGGTATATTAAAACAGCGTTGTCCAGCAACTAGTTCAGCCTTCAGCAAAGCTTGAAAGTGCACGTCATAGTGACGCCACTCCTTGCGTGTGTACGTTCAGTGGCGGATTATCATATGGGCCCATGGCAGCCCGAACCGCACATCGTCTTATAAACCTATTCAGCGTGCGAGCGCTGCTAACTGCCAAAGATGGGGAGGAGCAGGGAATTGGCCGGGATAGGGGTAGGACACGCCTCCCTGACAGTGCGGGCGCCGCCATTGAGTAACAGAACAGCGACGGACGGCTGTTCTGTTACTCCAAAGCTGGAAGAAAAGAGCCGGGCGGGCGGTCACCGGCGCTGAGGTTAGTTCGCTTATCCTCCTGCCCAACTGGTTCCCGACCGCTGGCTGTATTTTTACCGCCAGCGGTCAGGGACGGGTCCTTAAAACCCGAGCCATAGACTTTCTACGGCTCGGGTTTTAACTTGCTGCCCGCGCGATCGGGCAGCTGAATGTTGGGTCTCCGGCTGTCAGTGACTGCCGGGGGCCCTGAGGAGAAGACAGAAGCAGCTTTCGCTGCTTCTGTCTTCTCTGATCTCTTTTACACAGCGCTCAATGAATGCTGTGTATAGGAATAGAGACAGCAGCAGCGGTGCTGTCTCTATTCCTCCCGGTGATCATGTGACTGGTCACATGATCGCCGGGTGCCGTTAGTGGCAGACTGCTGCTGGGTCTTACTAGACCCAGCACAGCTCTATTAGTGACAATCGTCACTATGAGAGGGCTGATTTCCACTGTAACTGGGGCTGCTATGCAGCCCCAGTTACAGGTGTAAAAGAAAGAAAAAAATATATATAAAGTTCCCCAAAGGTCTTTTTGGACCTTTGAGGAACAGACCATAGTAATAAAAAAATAGTAAAGTAAAGTGCAAAAAAAAATTAAATAATAAATACACATAAAATACCCACCCCCAAAAAAACGTTCCCCCTGCCAATCATTGTTGTAACACTAGCGCTGATCCAATTACCCTAATATAGACATGTAATATATTAAAATTTATGGTAAACAATGACGATTACAAATAAAAGGTCTATTTTAGGGTAAAACTATGTTATTACCAAAAAAAATAGCTGAAACTTAAAAACGCTTATTTTTTTACTATTATTTTCAAACTTTATGAATAAAAATTCTAAAATAGCAAAAAAGGTGTGTATAAAAACGATAAAAACTAAACCTGCATTGTCTACGGAAAAAACGTCGCAGAAATCACGTCGTTTTTATTTATTTTTAATAAAAATGTGTGTTTGGTGCAACTTTGTAATTACGTTTTATTAAAAAATATTTTCACTTTTTGAGATACAGCTGCTTTGTATCCTGTATCCGTCAGGTCAGCAGGACTAACGGGATCAGTGAAACGGGCCCTGCGCTAAATTATAATCTTAGATGTGATAGATTTGAGGTGGATCCTGCGTGTCACTGATCCTGTCAGTCCTGCTGACCTGACGGATACAGGATACAAAGCAGCTGTATCTCAAAAAGTGAAAATATTTTTTAATAAAATCAATCAATCACACTGATACACACACAAACATTATATATATATATATATATATATACAGTGAAGGAAATAAGGATTTGATCCCTTGCTGATTTTGTAAGTTTGCCCACTGTCAAAGTCATGAACAATCTAGAATTTTTAGGCTAGGTTAATTTTACCAGTGAGAGATAGATTATATTTAAAAAAAAACAGAAAATCACATAGTCAAAATTAGATATATTTATTTGCATTGTGCACAGAGAAATAAGTATTTGATCCCCTACCAACCATTAAGAGTTCAGCCTCCTCCAGACCAGTTACACGCTCCAAATCAACTTGGTGCCTGCATTAAAGACAGCTGTCTTAAATAGTCACCTGTATAAAAGACTCCTGTCCACAGACTCAATTAATCAGTCTGACTCTAACCTCTACAACATGGGCAAGACCAAAGAGCTTTCTAAGGATGTCAGGGACAAGATCATAGACCTGCACAAGGCTGGAATGGGCTACAAAACCATAAGTAAGACGCTGGGTGAGAAGGAGACAACTGTTGGTGCAATAGTAAGAAAATGGAAGACATACAAAATGACTGTCAATCGACATCGATCTGGGGCTCAATGCAAAATCTCACCTCGTGGGGTATCCTTGATCCCGAGGAAGGTGAGAGCTCAGCCGAAAACTACACGGGGGGAACTTGTTAATGATCTCAATGCAACTGGGACCACAGTCACCAAGAAAACCATTGGTAACACATTACGCCGTAATGGATTAAAATCCTGCAGTGCCCGCAAGGTCCCCCTGCTCAAGAAGGCACATGTACAGGCAAGTCTGAAGTTTGCAATTGAACATCTGGATGATTCTGAGAGTGATTGGGAGAAGGTGCTGTGGTCAGATGAGACTAAAATTGAGCTCTTTGGCATTAACTCAACTCGCCGTGTTTGGAGGAAGAGAAATGCTGCCTATGACCCAAGAGCACCGTCCCTACTGTCAAGCATGGAGGTGGAAACATTATGTTTTGGGGGTGTTTCTCTGCTAAGGGCACAGGACTACTTCAAAGCATCAATGGGAGAATGGATGGAGCCATGTACCGTCAAATCCTGAGTGACAACCTCTTTCCCTCCACCAGGACATTAAAAATGGCTCGTGGCTGGGTCTTCCAGCACGACAATGACCCGAAACATACAGCCAAGGCAACAAAGGAGTGGCTCAAAAAGAAGCACATTAAGGTCATGGAGTGGCCTAGCCAGTCTCCAGATCTTAATCCCATCGAAAACTTATGGAGGGAGCTGAAGATCTGAGTTGCCAAGCGACAGCCTCGAAATCGTAATGATTTACAGATGATCTGCAAAGAGGAGTGGGCCAAAATTCCATCTAACATGTGTGCAAACCTCATCATCAACTACAAAAAACGTCTGACTGCTGTGCTTGCCAACAAGGGTTTTGCCACCAAGTATTAAGTCTTGTTTGCCAAAGGGATCAAATACTTATTTCTCTTTGTGCACAATGCCAATAAATATATATATAATTTTGACAATGTGATTTTCTGTTTTTTTTTAAATATAATCTATCTCTCACTGGTAAAATTAACCTAGCCTAAAAATTCTAGACTGTTCATGTCTTTGACAGTGGGCAAACTTACAAAATCAGCAAGGGATCAAATACTTATTTCCTTCACTGTATATATATATATATATATATATATATATATATATATATATATATATATATATAGTTATAATATAACGTTTTTAAATGTGTACATAACCTTGTGGCACTATATACAAGGGGGAGCGCTGTGAGGCACTATATACAAGGGGGAGCGCTGTGTGGCACTATATACAAGGGGGAGCCCTGTGAGGCACTATATACAAGGGGGAGTGCTGTGTGGCACTATATACAAGGGGGAGCGCTGTGTGGTACTATATACAAGGGGGAGCGCTGTGTGGCACTATATACAAAGGGGAGGGCTGTGTGGCACTATATACAAGGGGGGGCTGTGTAGTGCTATCCACAGTGGTATGTGTGTGGCGCTCTTTATAGGTGGGGCTTTTTGGTGCTTTTTACAAGAGGGGGAGGGCTGTGTGGCGCTCTCTACAGGCGGGCTGTATGGCACTATCTATAGGGGGCTGTGTGTAACGCTCTCTACGGGGGGGGGATGTGTGATATATAGAGGGGGCTGTGTATGGCAATATCTATGGGAGTGTGTAATATCTACAGGGGCTGTGTGTGGCACTATGTACAGGGGGCTGTGTGTATGTGGTGTTTTACAGTGTGTGGTATTATTATATTCAGGCGCGCAGTGTTTGGTGCTATTATATTTAGGGGTACAGTATATGGCACCATGATAACTTTATTTTCGCTTATAGGTGTGGAAATGTTGGAAAAGTGAGGAGACATCTGAGTGGCAAATTCTGCAGAAATGAGTCATGGTCGGGAGAAGTCGTCATGAGCGCTGGACCGGATGGAGAAGAAAAGAGGAAAAAAACTACTAGAATCTGAGACGTCGTCACCTGTGAGTCACTAGATTTATAGAGAATCTGTCACCTCTCCTGACATGTTTATTATAGGAAATCCTTGTATTTCACAAAAAGTCTTTCTGCAGTCCAGGACTGATAGACAATTCCCCTTGTCAGGAGGCTGTGTCCCTGCACAGTGTGATACTGTCAATATGTAGGGACACCGCTCTGTGACAAAGGAAATCGTAACACTGTTAATGCTTGCCCAAAAAGGTAGTGTTAAAAATAGTTACGGTGCGGCAGGGCGGCGGTGAGGAAGGGGGGCCCAAGTTTGGGTAACAGCCCAGGGCCCATGGTCTACTTAATCCGCCACTGCGTACGTTAATTGTAACAGCTGACACGTTTCATCCCCATTGGGATTTCCTCAGAGCCATTCAAGCAGTATACGATAGTATGGCAACTTATAGTGCCACTCTCAAAGGGAACATGTCCACTTATAATATATAAGGACCTTTAGATTAGTGTAATATTGGTAATTTAATTTACAAATATAGCGGAGCCAGTGGCGTAGCTATAGGGGTCGCAACGGTCGCAGTTGCGACGGAGCACCTAAGCCTGGGGGGCCCATAGGCCCGCCCGTTGCAACACGGCGCTAACTGTACAATAGAATTTGTAATGATTTACTTGCAGTGATGCCGGCACTAGACGGGCCTGAGGGAACCCTCACATGTCGTCTCGGTCACATGGTACACTGTGTACCATGTGACATCCCATGAGGGGCGTTCCAGCCATTCAGGAAGAGGTGCCAACGTGGTGCACTGTAATGTAATGTATTGTGCTGTGTGTTTGCGGTGGAGAGAGGAGAGCATAATACAATACATTACAAACTATGGGTCACGACTCCCGGGGGGTCATGTGAAGACCTCCGGGGGGTCGCGAGCCACTCTCCGAGGTTCCTGTTCTGTTCCAACTCTATCTGTGTCATCAAGACTCATTTGCAGTTGAATTCAATGCTGGAGCAAGGAGCTGACGGCTCCTTGCTCCAGCATTCACTGTGCGGCTTGGTGCAGACAGGCGCAATGTAGTGACGTCATCACGCCTGCCTGCACCGAGTCACTCATAGCACAGTGCAGAGGAGGAGAAGGATCCTCCACCCGTCGGGGGAACGGACATAGGTAAGTATTTTTCTATTCAGCACATATGGGGGCATTATACTGGGTATGGAAGGGGGGCTGTCTGATATGGTGGCAGCTATGGGATCATATCAGCCCCACGGTATAATGCCCCCCATATCAGCTACCAATATAGTATAATGCCCCCATATCGGCTCCCCATACAGTATAATGCCCCCCATATCAGCTCCCCATACAGTATGATGCCCCCATATCAGCTCCCCATACAGTATAATGCCCCCCATATTAGCTACCCATACAGTATCATGCCCCATATCAGCTCCCCATATAGTATAGTGCCCCCCATATCAGCCCATATACAGTATAATGCCCCTACATATCAGCTCCCCATACTGTATAATGCCCCCATATCAGCTCCCCATAAAGTATAATGACCCCCCATGTCAGCCCACATACAGTATAATGCCCCCATAGCTGCACCCCACACAGTATAATGCCCCCACACAATATAATGCTCCCATAGCTGCCCCCACAGTATAATGCCCCCATAGCTGCCTCCACACAGTATAATGCCCCACACTGTATAATGCCCCCATAGCTGCCTCCACACAGTATAATGCCCCATAGAGTATATTGCTCCCATTAGCTGCCCCATACAGTATAATGCTCCCTATCGCTGACCCCATAAAGTAAAATGCCCCAATAGCTGCCCTGCACAGCATTATGCCCCCATACAGTATAATGCCCCCCATAGCTGTCCCACACTGTATAATGCTCCCCATATCAGCCCCCACGGTATAATGCCCCCCAAATCAGCTCCCCATACAGTATAATGCCCTCCATATCAGCTCCCCATACAGTATAATGACTCCATATCAGCCCACATACAGTATAATGCCCCCCATGTCAGCTCCCCATACAGTATAATGCCACCCATATCAGCCCACATACAGTATAATGCCCCCATATGAGCCCCCATACAGTATAATGCCCCCCATATCAGCCCCCATACAGTATAATGCCCCAATATTAGCCCCCATACAGTATAATGCCCCCATATCATCTCCCCATACAGTATAATGCCCCCATATCAGCCCACATACAGTATAATGCCCCTTCATATCAGCTCCCCATATAGTAAAATGCCCCCATATCAGCCCACATACAGTATAATGCCCCCATATCAGCCCCATACAGTATAATGCCCCTGATATCAGCCCCCCATACAGTTTAATGCCCCCTCATATCAGCCCCCCAAACAGTATAATGCCCCCATACCAGCCCCCAAAGTATAATTCCCCCCATATCTGCCCCCCACACAGTATAATGCCACCCATAACAGCCCCCCATACAGTATAATGCCGCCCCATCATATCAGCCCCCTACACTGTATAATGCCCCCATATCAGCCCACATACAGTATAATGCCCCCATATCAGCCCCCATACAGTATAATGCCACCCATATCAGCCCCCCATACAGTATAATGCCCCCTCATATCAGCCCCTCATACAGTATAATGCCTCCATATCAGCCCCCCACAGTATAATGCCCCCCATATCAGCCCCCCATACAGTATAATGCCCCCCATATCAGTCCCCCATACAGTATAATGCCCCCCCACCATATCAGCCCCCCATACAGTATAACACAGGCATATGTGCATAATACAAAAATAATAAAATTACTTACCTATCCCCTTTCCCACGCTGGGTGGAGGATCCTTCTCCACCTTTGGTCTGTGCTATGAGTGACTCGGCGCAGACAAGCACGATGACGTCACTGCATCACGCCTGTCTGCATCGAGCCGCTCAGGGCACAGTGAATGCTGGAGCAAGGAGCCGTTAGCTCAGCTCAGTACATAAATACAGCACCAAAACCAATCTCAATACATATATGCATCATAACAACCGAGCTCAAAACATATATACATGTACTGAGCTTGGTTTTGGTGCTGTATTTATATGCTGAGCTTGGTTCTGGAGTTATATGTATGCACTGAGCTTCTCTTTGGTGCAGTATATATGTATTGAGCTTGGTTCTGAAGTTGTATATGTGTACTGAGCTTTGTTCTGATGTTGTATTTATGTACTGAGCTTGGTTCTGGCACTGTATGTATGTACTGAGCGTGGTTCTGGTGTTATGTTTTTGTGTGAGCTTTGTTCTGGTGCTGTATTTATGTACTGAGCTTGGTTCTGGTGTTGTATTTATGTACTGAGCTTTGTTCTGGTGTTGTATTTATGTACTGAGCTTGGTTCTGGTACTGCATATATGTACTGAGCTTTGATCTGAATTTATATTTATGTGTGAGCTTGGTTCTGGAATTAAATACATCATAACAACCAAGCTCAATGCATATATACAGCACAAAAGAGAAGCTCAGTACATATATACAACTCCAGAATCAAGCTCAGCATATAAATACAGCACAAGAACCAAGCTCAGTACATAAATGCAGCACCAAAACTAAGCTCAGTACATATATACATCATAACAACCAAGCTCAAAACATATATACATGTACTGAGCTTGGTTTTGGTTCTGTATTTATATGCTGAGCTTGGTTCTGGAGTTGTATATATGTACTGAGCTTCTCTTTGGTGCAGTATATATGTATTGAGCTTGGTTCTGAAGTTGTATATTTGTACTGAGCTTGGTTCTGGTGTTGTATATATGTATTGAGCTTTGTTCTGGTGCTGTATTTATGTACTGAGCTTGGTTCTGGTGCTGTATTTATGTACTGAGCTTGGTTCCGGTCTTGTATATACGTACTGCTTGTAGCGTCCATGGCCGCGGACCGTCGGGATTACTTACCCCCCGGCAGCCACAGCCATGGATCTATGAGCGCTGGCTTGCATCTCCTTCCCAGGAGACGACAGCGCTCACTTCTGCACCGGTACGCTGTGTCGCATAGGGTGCGCGCGGACGCTCATGCCCGGCCTTAAAGGGCCAGTGCACTCACATGGGAATCATCATTAATTAACCCATGATTCCCTTGAACTATAAGAAGGGTCCTGCCCCTTTGCTCATTGCCTGAACGTTGTTAGTATTCCCATGTTAGTCTTGCAAAATGGTCACTTAGTGTTATCCTGTTCCCGTTGTTTCCCATGCCCTACTACCTGTATCCTGTATCCCATGCTGTGTCCTTGTTCCTGAGCCTGTTAGTGTTTGAGTCGTGTTCTACTGCACCTGCTGCCTCCTGCCACGTCCAGTGTCATCAGCCCCGTCCAGTGTCATCTGCCACGTCCAGTGTCATCTGCCACGTCCAGTGGTATCTACCACATCCAGTGTCATCCGCCACGTCTGGCGTAACCTGCTGCACCCATCTCCGTCCGTGCTAAAGCCTCGGCCACTGTCTGGACTATTCAGGTAGCCTAGTGTGGGACGTTGTATTTGATTGGGTGCTCTACTGCTTGGCCAGCTGCATCCCTGCTATGGCGGTGCTCCCTAGTGGGTCCACATACCCACAGACCGTGACACTGCGTTTTGTTCTGGTGTTGTATATATGTACAGAGCTTGGATCTTGTGCTGTATATATGTATTGAGCTTTGTTCTGGTACTGTAAATATGTACTGAGCTTTGTTCTGGCGCTGTATTTAAGTACGGAGCTTTGTTCTGGTGCTGTATTTATGTGCTGAGCTTGGTTCTGGTGCTGTATTTATGTACTGAGCTTGGTTCTGGCATTGTATATATGTACTGAGCTTGGTTCTGGTGTTATATTTATATGTGAACTTTGCTCTGGTGCTGTATTTATGTACTGAGCTTGGTTCCAGAGTTAAATACATCATAACAACCAAGCTCAATACATATATACAGCACCAAAGAGAAGCTCAGTACTTATACACATTATAACAACCAAGCTCAAAACATATATACATGTACTGAGGTTGGTTTTGGTGTTGTATTTATATGATGAGCATTTTGCATATTTGTTACACTTTATTGTTTCAGATTATCAAACTACTTTTAACATTATACGAAGATAACGCAAGTAAACTGATGATTTCATTTATTGAAGGAAAAATGCTGTACTGCCCTGCCTGGCCCTATGTGAAATAGAAATTGCCCCTTAGCTACTAAATCCACCAGTTAACCATATGCAATTGACAATTGGGTTAAATTTCACTACTCACACCCAGACATGATTACTGCCAGATCTGTTTAATCTAAACATGACTAAAAACCTGAATGGCAACGTGAAGCAGGCTAGAAGGTCTCAAAAAGCAACACATGATGCCACGTTCTAAATTGATTCAAATACAGATGCGAAATAAAGTAATTGAAAACTACTAGTCTGAAAAGGGTTATTTGATTGGGTGCTCTAATGTTTGGCCAGCTGCCTCCCCGCTACGGCGGTGCGGCCTACTGGGTCCACATACCCACAGACGGTGACACTGCATTTGGTTCTGGTGTTGTATATATGTACAGAGATTGGATCATGTGCAGTATATATGTATTGAGCTTTGTTCTGGTACTGTATATATGTACTGAGCTTTGTTCTGGCGCTGTATTTAAGTATTGAGCTTGCTTCTGGTGCTGTATTCATGTACTGAGCTTGGTTCTGGCATTGTATATATGTGCGAGCTTGGTTCTGGTGTTATATTTATGTTTGAACTTTGTTCTGGTGCTGTATTTATGTACTGAGCTTGGTTTCGGAGTTAAATACATCATAACAACCAAGCTCAATACATATACACTACCGTTCAAACGTTTAGGGTCACTTAGAAATTTCCTTATTTTTGAAAGAAAAGCACAGTTTTTTTCAATGAAGATAACATTAAATTTATTAGAAAGACACTCTATACATTGTTAATGTGGTAAATGACTATTCTAGCTGCAAACGTCTGGTTTTTAAAGCAATATCTACATAGGTGTATAGAGGCCCATTTCCAGCAACCGTCACTCCAGTGTTCTAATGGTACATTGTGTTTGCTAACTGTGTTAGAAGTCTAAGAATTTGTACTCGGCACACCTTGCTTGTGTTACAAAAATATATATTTTTATTATGGATGCCAGAGGCTGCATGTGCGACGTCGACGTTTCGGTCAGACAGACCTTCGTCGGGCACTGAGCCGTGCTGGGGACTGGATAGGTACAAAATATGATGCGTATATAGCGCTGCTGTGGTCAGTAATCGGCGGCTTACCGCTCTGTGTTGGCGCCAACATATATATTTTTGTAACACAAGCAAGGTGTGCCGAGTACAAATTCTTAACCTACACCCGGGTTGGGACCCTACCTCGAGCACCCAAAGAAACCAGTGCCATCTGAACACAACCATATGTGTTAGAAGGCTAATGGATGATTAGAAAACACTTTAAAACCCTTGTGCAATTATGTTAGCACCGCTGTAAACAGTTTTGCTGTTTAGAGGAGCTATAAAACTGACCTTCCTTTGAGTTTGTTGAAAATCTGGAGCATTAGATTTGTGGGTTCGATTAAACTCTCCAAATGGCTAGAAAAAGAGAACTTTCATGTGAAACTCGACAGTCTATTCTTGTTCTTAGAAATGAAGGCTATTCCATGCGAGAAATTGCCAAGAAACTGAAGATTTCCTACAACGGTGTGTACTACTTCCTTCAGAGGACAGCACAAACAGGCTCTAACCAGAGTAGAAAGAGAAGTGGGAGGCCCCGCTGCACAACTGAGCAACAAGACAGGTACATTAGAGTCTCTAGTTTTCTAGTTTCAGAAATAGACGCCTCACAGGTTCTCAACTGGCAGCTTCATTAAATAGTATCCGCAAAACGCCAGTGTCAATGTCTACAGTTAAGAGGCGACTCCGGGATGCTGGCCTTCAGGGCAGAGTGGCAAAGAAAAAGCCATATCTGAGACAAGTTAATAAAAGGAAAAGATTAATATGGGCAAAAGCACACAGACATTGGACAGAGGAAGATTGGAAAAAAGTGTTATGGACAGACGAATCGAAGTTTGAGGTGTTTGGTGTTAGGGATCTGCCAGGTACTACATCTAGGTATACTCCTGGGATTAATCAATCCACACCTGAGGCCAGACCTGTTCAACTGACACCATCTCCCACCAACCAGGGTGGCAGGCTCAGGAGTGGGAGAGCCTATCGCGGCCTGGTCAGTCGGAGTTAGCTCCGCCCCCTGTCCTTTATTACCTGCTGTGTTCTCCTCCTCAGTGCTTGTAATTCTTTTGGATTCCTGGCCCCACTGCTGCTTTCTCCAGCCTGCTTCTGCCGTGCTTCTGCCTTGCTGCTGTTCTGCTTACCTGCTTTGCTTTGCCTCCGGCTTGCTTCCTCCTCCGTGCTCACTTGGGTATACTCCACTTCATCCTGGTCCTGACAACTCATTCACCGCTCCGTTTCCTCGCGGCGTTCCGTGGGCTACTGCCCCTTCCCTTGCGTGTTCCCTGTTTGTTCTCCCGTGCACTTAGACAGCGTAGGGACCGCCGCCCAGTTGTACCCCGTCGCCTAGGGCGGGTCGTTGCAAGTAGGCAGGGACAGGGCGGTGGGTAGATTAGGGCTCACTTTCCCTTCACCTCCTTCCTGCCATTACATAATTACAAGCCCCTTACCTAGTCTACCATTTCCCCTACGCTGACGCTATCATGGACCCCCTTGAGACCCTGACCCAGCAGATGCAGGGCCTCTCCCTACAGGTCCAGGCCCTGGCCCAGAGGGTCAACCAGGGTGACGCTGCCGTAGTAGTTCCCCTCACCTCACCTCTAGAACCCGACCTCAAGTTACCTGACCGGTTCTCAGGGCACCGTAAGACGTTTCTCTCCTTCCGGGAGAGTTGCAGACTGTATTTCCGCCTTAAACCCCACTCCTCAGGTTCCGAGAACCAGCGGGTGGGTATCATCATATCCCGACTCCAGGAAGGGCCCCAAAAGTGGGCCTTCTCCTTGGCTCCTGACGCCCCTGAACTTTCCTCTGTTGATCGCTTTTTCTCTGCCCTCGGACTCATTTACGACGAGACTGACAGGACTGCTTTAGCCGAGAGTCAGCTGGTGACCTTACGTCAGGGTAGAAGACCGGTTGAGGAGTACTGTTCTGATTTTAGAAAGTGGTGCGTAGCTTCTCGGTGGAACGATCCGGCCCTAAGGTGCCAGTTTAGGTTAGGATTATCTGACGCCCTGAAGGATCTGCTGGTTAGCTACCCCTCTTCTGACTCCCTTGACCAGGTTATGGCCCTAGCAGTACGACTTGACCGACGTCCCAGGGAACGTCAGCTTGAACGCTTCAATGTGCTCCCCTCTGACTTTTCTGCGATCCCCCCCGAGGTCCCGTCTCCTCGCCCCTCCACGGAGGACTCGGAGGTACCTATGCAACTCGGGGCCTCCATGTCCCCTCGACAACGTAGGGAGTTTCGCAGAATGAATGGTCTCTGCTTCTACTGTGGGGACGACAAGCATCTTCTGAACACCTGTCCCAGGCGCAAGAATAAAAAGCCGGAAAACTTCCGCGCCTAAGTGATCATCGGGGAGGTCACTTGGGCGCACAGGTATTTCCCGTTAATGTGAAACGCAATAAAATTTTGCTTCCCTTTCAGGTCTCGTTTGCTGGCCGGTCTGCCACTGGCAGTGCCTTCGTGGATTCTGGCTCATCTGCTAATATCATGTCTGTGGAATTTGCTATGTCTCTAAAAATGCCTTTTATTGATTTACCTTATCCTATCCCTGTAGTAGGTATCGACTCAACTCCCCTTGCTAATGGTTATTTTACTCAGCATACTCCTGTTTTTGAACTCCTGGTTGGCTCCATGCATTTGGAGCAGTGCTCTGTACTGGTGATGCAGGGATTATCGTCTGATCTGGTATTAGGTCTTCCCTGGTTGCAGTTGCATAATCCCACGTTTGATTGGAATACTGGGGATCTCACCAAATGGGGTAGTGAATGTCTTATGTCATGTCTTTCTGTTAACTCTATTTCTCCCCGGGAGGAGGTAAACACGCTTCCTGAGTTTGTTCAGGACTTCGCCGATGTGTTTTCTAAGGAGGCCTCCGAGGTGTTGCCCCCCCATAGAGATTACGATTGCGCCATCGATTTGGTGCCTGGTGCCAAGCTTCCTAAGGGTAGGATATTTAATCTTTCATGTCCTGAACGTGAAGCTATGAGGGTGTATATCCAAGAATGCCTGGCCAAGGGTTTCATTCGCCCCTCGACTTCTCCTGTAGGTGCTGGCTTCTTCTTTGTGGGGAAGAAGGATGGTGGTCTTAGGCCGTGCATTGATTATCGTAACCTGAATAAGGTCACCGTAAGGAACCAGTACCCACTTCCTTTGATTCCGGATCTTTTTAATCAGGTTCAGGGAGCCCAATGGTTTTCTAAGTTCGATCTACGGGGGGCATATAACCTTATCCGCATCAAAGAGGGGGATGAGTGGAAAACTGCGTTCAACACACCCGAGGGTCATTTCGAATACCTGGTCATGCCCTTTGGGTTGTGTAATGCCCCTGCTGTCTTCCAGAATTTTATTAATGAAATCCTGAGAGATTACCTGGGTAATTTTCTTGTTGTGTACCTTGATGACATACTGGTGTTTTCCAAGGACTGGTCCTCCCACGTGGAGCATGTCAGGAAGGTGCTCCAGGTCCTTCGGGAGAATAATCTGTTTGCTAAGACTGAAAAATGTGTCTTTGGGGTACAGGAGATACCATTTTTAGGGCAAATCCTCACTCCTCATGAATTCCGCATGGACCCTGCCAAGGTTCAGGCTGTGGCGGAATGGGTCCAACCTGCCTCCCTTAAGGCGTTACAGTGTTTTTTAGGGTTCGCCAACTATTACAGGAGATTTATTGCCAACTTCTCGGTCGTCGCTAAGCCTCTTACGGACCTTACTCGCAAGGGTGCTGATGTCCTCCATTGGCCCCCTGAGGCCGTCCAGGCCTTTGAGACCCTCAAGAAGTGCTTTATCTCGGCCCCCGTGCTGATTCAGCCCAACCAAGAGGAGCCATTTATTGTGGAGGTTGACGCATCAGAGGTGGGAGTGGGGGCCGTCTTGTCCCAGGGTACCAGCTCCCTCACCCATCTCCGCCCCTGTGCTTACTTCTCTAGGAAGTTTTCGCCCACGGAGAGTAACTATGATATTGGCAACCGCGAACTTATAGCCATTAAATGGGCTTTTGAAGAGTGGCGGCACTTCCTGGAGGGGGCCAGACACCAGGTAACGGTCCTTACGGATCACAAGAATCTGGTTTTCCTAGAATCGGCCCGGAGGCTTAATCCTAGACAAGCTCGGTGGGCACTATTCTTTACCAGATTTAATTTCTTGGTTACCTATAGGGCTGGGTCCAAGAATATTAAGGCTGATGCCCTGTCACGTAGTTTCATGGCCAATCCTCCTTCCGAGAAGGATCCTGCTTGTATTTTACCCCCTGGTATAATAGTTTCTGCCACGGATTCTGATTTAGCTTCTGATATCGCGGCTGATCAGGGTGCAGCTCCCGGGAACGTCCCTGGGGACAAACTGTTTGTTCCCCTGCAATACCGGCTAAGGGTACTCAGGGAAAATCATGACTCCGCTCTATCTGGTCATCCTGGCATCTTGGGCACCAAACACCTCATTACCAGAAACTATTGGTGGCCTGGGTTGCCTAAAGACGTTAGGGCTTACGTCGCCGCTTGTGAGGTTTGCGCTAGGTCCAAAACCCCTAGGTCCCGACCTGCGGGCCTACTACGTTCCTTGCCCATTCCCCAGAGACCTTGGACCCATATCTCCATGGATTTTATCACCGATTTGCCTCCATCTCAGGGCAAGTCGGTGGTGTGGGTGGTAGTAGACCGCTTCAGCAAGATGTGCCACTTTGTGCCCCTTAAGAAGCTACCTAACGCCAAGACGTTAGCTTCTTTGTTTGTGAAACACATCCTGCGTCTCCATGGGGCCCCAGTCAATATCGTTTCTGACAGAGGGGTACAATTTGTTTCCTTATTTTGGAGAGCCTTTTGTAAAAAGTTGGAGATTGATCTGTCCTTCTCCTCCGCCTTCCATCCCGAAACTAATGGCCAAACAGAGAGGACTAACCAGTCCCTGGAACAATATTTAAGGTGTTTCATCTCTGACTGTCAATTCGATTGGGTCTCATTCCTTCCCCTTGCTGAATTTTCCCTGAATAACCGGGTCAGTAACTCGTCAGGGGTCTCCCCGTTTTTCTGTAATTTCGGGTTTAACCCAAGGTTCTCCTCCGTTTCCCCTGGTTGTTCCAATAATCCTGAGGTAGAGGATGTTCATCGGGAACTGTGCACTGTCTGGGCCCAGGTTCAGAAGAACCTAGAGGCGTCCCAGAGCGCACAAAAGATTCAGGCGGATAGTAGACATTCTGCTAACCCCCGGTTTGTCGTCGGGGATTTGGTCTGGTTGTCGTCCAGGAACTTGCGCCTTAAGGTCCCGTCCAGGAAGTTTGCTCCCCGATTTATTGGGCCTTATAAGATCATTGAAGTCCTCAACCATGTATCCTTCCGTCTGGAGCTGCCCCCATCCTTTCGCATACATGACGTCTTCCATGCCTCCCTCCTTAAACGCTGCTCCCCGTCCTGGTCCCCCTCGAGGAAACCTCCTGTTCCCGTTCTCACCCCTGAGGGGGTGGAATTCGAGGTGGCCAAGATTATGGACAGTAGGATGGTCCAGGGCTCCCTCCAGTACCTGGTCCATTGGAGAGGGTACGGGCCGGAGGAGAGGACTTGGGTACCTGCCCGTGATGTTCACGCTGGGGTATTGATCAGGAGGTTCCACCTTCTCTTCCCTACTAAACCGGGTCCTCTTAGTAAGGGTCCGGTGGCCCCTCTTAAAAGGGGGAGTACTGTTAGGGATCTGCCAGGTACTACGTCTAGGTATACTCCTGGGATTAATCAATCCACACCTGAGGCCAGACCTGTTCAACTGACACCATCTCCCACCAACCAGGGTGGCAGGCTCAGGAGTGGGAGAGCCTATCGCGGCCTGGTCAGTCGGAGTTAGCTCCGCCCCCTGTCCTTTATTACCTGCTGTGTTCTCCTCCTCAGTGCTTGTAATTCTTTTGGATTCCTGGCCCCACTGCTGCTTTCTCCAGCCTGCTTCTGCCGTGCTTCTGCCTTGCTGCTGTTCTGCTTACCTGCTTTGCTTTGCCTCCGGCTTGCTTCCTCCTCCGTGCTCACTTGGGTATACTCCACTTCATCCTGGTCCTGACAACTCATTCACCGCTCCGTTTCCTCGCGGCGTTCCGTGGGCTACTGCCCCTTCCCTTGCATGTTCCCTGTTTGTTCTCCCGTGCACTTAGACAGCATAGGGACCGCCGCCCAGTTGTACCCCGTCGCCTAGGGCGGGTCGTTGCAAGTAGGCAGGGACAGGGCGGTGGGTAGATTAGGGCTCACTTTCCCTTCACCTCCTTCCTGCCATTACATATGGATCACACAGAAGAACATTTGTGAGACGCAGAACAACTGAAAAGATGCTGGAAGAGTGCCTGACGCCGTCTGTCAAGCATGGTGGAGGTAATGTGATGGTCTGGGGTTTCTTTGGTGCTGGTAAAGTGGAAGATTTGTACAAGGTAAAAGGGATTTTGAATAAGGAAGGCTATCACTCCATTTTGCAACGCCATGCCATACTCTGTGGACAGCGCTTGATTGGAGTCAATTTCATCCTACAACAGGACAATGACCCAAAGCACACCTCCAAATTATGCAAGAACTATTTAGGGAAGAAGCAGGCAGCTGGTATTCTATCTGTAATGGAGTGGCCAGTGCAGTCACCAGATCTCAACCCCATAGAGCTGTTGTGGGAGCAGCTTGACCGTATGGTACGCAAGAAGTGCCCATCAAGCCAATCCAACTTGTGGGAGGGGTTTCTGGAAGCATGGGGTGAAATTTCTCCCGATTACCTCAGCAAATTAACAGCTAGAACGCCAAAGGTCTGCAATGCTCTAATTACTGCAAATGGAGCATTCTTTGACGAAAGCAAAGTTTGAAGGAGAAAATGATTATTTAAAATAAAAATCATTATTTCTAACCTTGTCAATGTCTTGACTATATTTTCTAGTCATTTTGCAACTCATTTGATAAATATAAGTGTGAGCTTTCATGGAAAACACAAAATTGTCTGGGTGACCCCAAACTTTTGAACGGTAGTGTATACAGCACCAAAGAGAAGCTCAGTACATATATACAACTCCAGAACCAAGCTCAGCCTATAAATACAGCACCAGAACCAAGCTCAGTATATAAATGCTGCACCAAAACCAAGCTCAGTACTTATATACATTATAACAACCAAGCTCAAAACATATATACATGTACTGAAATTGGTTTTGGTGTTGTATTTATATGATGAGCGTTTTGCATATTTGTTACACTTTATTGTTTCAGATTATCAAACTACTTTTAACATTATACAAAGATAACCCAAGTAAACTGATGATTTCATTTATTGAAGGAAAAAACTCTGTACAGCCCTGCCTGGCACTATGTGAAATAGAAATTGCCCCCTTAGCTACTAAATCAACCTTTTAACCATATGCAATTGACAATTGGGTTAAATTTCACTAGTCACACCCAGACACGATTACTGCCAGACCTGTTTAATCTAAACATGACTTAAAACCTGAATGGCAATGTGAAGCAGGCTAGAAGGTCTCAAAAAGCAACACATAATGCCACGTTCTAAATTGATTGAAATAGAGATGCAAAATAAAGTAATTGAATACTACTAGTCTGAAAAGGGTTTACGTAGCCATTGCTAAGGCTCTTGAACTCCAGTGAACCATAGTGAGGGCCATTATCCACCAACGTAGAACAGTAGTGAACCTTCACGGAAGTGGCCGGCCTACCAAAACTTCACGAATAGTATGTCGATGATTCATCCAGGTGGTCACAAAAGAACCCAGGCGCACATCTAAACAAGTGCAGACCTCACTTGCCTTAGTTAAGCTCAATGTATGCAATTTCACAATAAGAAAGACACTGGGTAAAAATAGCATCTGTGGGAAAGCAAAAACAATACCAAGTTTTGTCTCGCATTTGCCAAAATCTTAAGACTATTGGGATAATATTCTGTAGACTAATGAGTCGCAGGTGGAATTTCTTTTACGTTTTGTTACATCTCGAATAACTCTAACATCGCATTTCAGCATAAGCACATTAGACCAACACTCAAACATGGTGGTGGTAGTGTGATGGATATGGAGCTGGACGACTTTTCATAATTACTAGAACGTTAAATTCTGCTCTATATTAGAAAATCCTAAAGGAGAAAGTCTACTTGTTAGATCGTGAACTAAAGTTCAAGCGAAGTTCAAGCGCAGTTGGTTTATGCAGACGAGGACAATGATCAAAAGCACACAATGGCTCAAAAGAAGCAAAATAAAGGTCTTGCGGTGGTCGAGTCAAAGTCTTGGGTTGAATCCCATTAAGATGCTGTGGCAAGACCTTAAACAGGCAGTTCATGCGTGAAAACCATTTAATGCAGCTGAATTAAAACAGTTCTGCAAAGAAGAGTGGCCCAAAATTTCTCCACAGCGATGTAAAACACTCATCGCAAGTTATCGCAAACGTTTGATTGCAGTTGTTACTGCCAAATTTGGCACAACCAGTTATTAGGTTAAGATGGCCAATAACACGGGGACATAAATAAATCTTTATTCTCAATAAATTGAATGATCATTAATAGCTGCATTTTGTGTTTACTAGTGTTGTCTTTATTTTATATTAACTATTTCCCGATATTTGATGTACTGTTACATCATAGCTGAAAAGGAGAAGTATGGAGCAGGCTCACAGGCTGAAACCACTCCATACTCAGCGGTTGTCGGCTGTACGTTCCAGCCGACACCTCACTGAAATCGCCTGGATTGAAGATAACTCTGATCCCGTACGTTTAACCACTTAGATGCCAAGGTCAATAGAGACCGCAACATCGAAGCCGTTAGAAAGAGGGGTTTGCCCCCTCTGACTGCCATCAGCAGGGCTGAATAGGAGTCGGTAAAAACACATCATCAAATGATCACTAGTTCAAGTCCCCTAGCGGGATTAATAAATTAAATTAGAAAAAGTTAAACAAAGGGGATTTTTATATACCAAAAAATTAAAAGTTACAAAAACTCTTTACCCATTTTTCCCCAAAAGTAATGTAAAAAAAAGTATAAATAAACATAATTGGTATCGTAGCGACCGTAAATGTCCAAACTATTACAATACAACATCATGTAACCTGCAAGGTGAACGCCGTAAAGAAAAGATTAAAGACGCTAGAACTCGTCTCCTTCAAAAGAATTTAATGAAAAGCGATCAAATTGTGTAATGTACCCCAAAATGTTACAAATTAAAATTACAGCTCATCCCCCCCAAAAAATGGCCAAAACCAATTCCATTTCAATTCCAATTCACCCCACATAGAATTTGTTTCCAGTTTCCCAGTATATAATATGGTACAATAAATGGTGCCATGAAAATCTACAGTCACTCGAATTGTTAATTTATTGTTGCGGCAAGACAGGTAAAAGCAGTGTGGATGTGGAGCTCAAGCCTGAGCTCCACATCCACACTGCTTTTACCTGTCTTGCCGCAACAATAAATTAATAATTTGACTGAATGGTGAGTGCCCTGGATTTTCTCTACCAATATTGTTGTACTGATACTTATCGTTTTCACCACTGAGCACCACCTGTTGTGGATGGAACTGAATCTGTGTAGACCCGTGTTCCTATCTGCTATTGGGACTCATAGTTCTCCAAGAGACAAAGCAGTTCCAATCTTTTTCCTATCTTCGGGACAATTACAAAAATAAAAAAGTTGTGGTTTTTGGAAGATGGGGAGGAAAATATGGAAATGAAAACCCAGAAAATTGCTGCAGCGGCAAGGGGTTAAAATTAGTTGGAAGATCTGAAACATTTAAATGTGATAAGGAAAAAGAGAAGAAACCGATTGGGGGGAAATACTTTTTCACAGCACTATAGGTGTCTAAAACGTCATCTCAAGTAGATACACTGTATATTTATTCATGAAATAATAATTCCTATACCATAGTTAGTCTAGATGGGAGTATTTTCTACTTTCAAAAACTAAAATGAAAATAGAAATGGCAACAATCATCTTTTTCATGAAATTGAATAAGAGTTTTTCACAATTCCACATATTTTACTAACATGAGTAAAATGTAGCACAAATCTCCCTTTATTGTATGTGATTTTGCGAGTTTTAAAATGTCAAGACTAGAAAAATCATAAATGACATTTAAGGTTGTAAAGAAGAAGACATTGTATGAAATTGTCACAGTTATTTTAAAATACATCCCACTATCATAATCTTCATGAAGTACTAAATAAAAGGTTGTTTGTTTTTTTACCTCCACAGTACTAGAACTTTAAAGGCAATAGTACTAAGGACAGTCTGTGTAAAGCTATACAAAAAAAATCACTTTAGAACAATGTGAGCTCTTTGAAAGTTTTTGACAATGTAGTTTGCGCCATTTCCAGAATTTCATATCAGGTTTCCTGTCACATTAGCGATAATGACCCAGCAATTTCATGATTCTTACCCCTTTATTTCAGCTTGTTAAGTTATGGCTCAGTCAACCCTCTCTCTCTCTCAGGGACACTGCTCTTTTGCAAGACTGAGCTTGTTGCCTTTAGCTTAGTCTGAAGTATATAGCGGGTCCTTAGATACAGTATATAAATTATACTATAATGGAGAGAAGCAGCTGTCCCCCAAACCCCCTATTGGGACTACTGCAGGTTACATTCTAATGCACAATGGGTTGTTTTTACAAACGGTATATATCTTAAAGCGGTACTCTGATCTGTCAGAACCCCACTGATCATCATCAGACAGTATGATTTATTAAAGTTTTTTAGTTGGAATACCAGTTTAAAGGAGTATTCTAAGGCCGGGTTCTCACAGGCCGGATACGCTGCGTAAAAACTACGCAGCGTATCCAACCTGGAAGCCGCAGCACATTCTGTCCCAAAAACCGAACCAGATTGTGGTGTGATTTTTCGGTAAGCAGCGGAGAAATAAAAAGAAAAACGTTCTTACTTACCTAGGCCATTGTCATGGTGACACGCCCCGCCTTTGCCGTCCGGTCCGTCCTCCCTGGATAACGCTACAGCCCATGTGACCGCTACAGTTTGTGATTGGCTTCAGTGGTCACATGGGATAAAACTTCATCCCAGGAGGCCGGGCTGGAGGAAGAATCAGGGAGTTCTGGGTAAGTATGACATTTTTTTTTCTGAGTTGCGTTTTTTTGCAGCGGAATTGCTGTTTTCCCCCCGGAAGTCGCAACACTTTTCTATTGTGAGTTTTGCATCCCCATTGAAATCAATGCTACAGAAAAGTAATGAAAATGCAGCATAAATTGACATGCTGCGCATATAAATTCCGCACCGCAGGTCACTATATCAATGTTTTTGCTGCGTTTTTTTTCCGTAGTGTGGTCATTTTCAAAATCTCATCCACTTTGCTGCTACTGTAAATGTTGCAGAATTTCTGCACGTTTACGCTATGTGGGAATCAGGCCTAATAAGACAGTTATGACAGAGCCATTGACTGATCAGTGAATACCCCTTTAAGATATATATTGTTTAACATACACATTTTTTTAAATGCTATCTGCCATTTGAACAGACTTCTCACTTGTCATTGGAGACACAAGCAGAGTGGTATATGAACTGATATACATTCTATGAGTCAGTACCCAGGATGAGCCGAGAAAAGCCAATCACAGCTGAAATGGCATAGCGCTCAGCTGAGCACTTTTTTCCCTTTGTTTCAACGATTGGTGGTGGTTTAGGAAATGTCAGAAGTTTTTTTAAAAGACAGTTACCCTTCAAATGGGGTTTCCCCACTAAGCACATGTATCACCTGTTCACAGTACAGGTGATAAATGTATGATCGTTGGGGGACCCACCACTGGGACCCCCATTGATCACTAGATAGGGGGTCCCGATACTTGCTCCACCTCACTGCATAACCGCAGTGAAGAGGATTTTGAAAGCAGTGATGGCTACGCATGTGTGCTGTCTCGCCATTTAATGTCTATCAGCTCGAGGGGAAACAGCCAAGCGCGACTGCTAATCAGTTCGAAATCCTCCTCACTGTGATCATGCAATGAAGAGAAAGAAGGCTTGGGACCACAGTTCTGGTGATCGATAGGGGTCCCAGGGGTGGGGTCCCCAGCGATCATACATTTATTATCTATCCTGTGAATAACATACATGAATACATTTTTCCCTTACTAAATTCTTACTAAAGAACACCCAAAAAATATGGCTTAAAAAATGCAACAAAAGTAAAATATGTTAAATATCCGAAGAAGGAGATAGGCGGCTACAGGTCGCAGAGTTTGTAATTTAACCCTTTCGCTGCTGTAAATTTGGGTGCTGTATTTGTTCAGGTGACCGTAACAATTTTAAAGATTTTACCTTCCCACATTCCAACAGCTATAAATGTTTCTTTTTATGTACATAAACAAAGCCGTATGAGGTCTTGATTTTTCCGAGACAAGTAGAAGTTATTTTAGGCAACATTAATTTTTTATTGACTTTTATTATGGGAGAAATGTAGAATAAAAAGCAATTCCGAGATTTTTTTACACCATTACCAGTCACCGTAAATAATATGTTTGCTGTATTGTACGGGTTGTTACATCTATGGGGACACCAAATATGTCCATATTACTGTATGTATATTATAATACAGTATTACTTGAGAATTATAGTGGTATGGCTTTGTTTTGTTTTTTAGAATTTTTCCAATTCCTTCTATCTAAAAGCAACGAAACAAGGCTAGGTGGAAGCAAGCTCAGTTTGCAGGAACCTATGATCTGCAAACTGTATTTGTTCTAGGGAATAGGCCAGCCACCTAGCAACAGCTATTGGGTGCCGACGGCCGCCTCCCGAAATTTATTTTGGACTGAAAAGTGTCCGCTCTGCTACCTCATATATAACTATAATATCTGCTGTTTTCCTTTTGTTTAATTTTTTTACAGAATTCATAGTCCAGGTTATCGGATCGACCAAAGCGGTCTGTCAGTCAAGGCATCATTTATTGATCTCCAATGTATTTTGAAGAGATGTCTTTATTCTGATTCCTAGCAGCGCCTATAATAAACCGCAAAATTAGCCTTACTTGAGAGAGACTACCAGGAAAATTAAATTTTGGGTTGGGAGGGTGGGCGCTGTTGCTAGGTGGCTGGTATATTACCTAGAAGAAATACAGTTTGCAGATCAAAGATTTCTGCAAACTGAGCTTTGTTCTTCGGGAGGCAGCCACCTAGCACCAGCTGTTGGGTAGAGTAGCACACACCTGATATTATCTCTCATAAATCTTATCTGATCTATGTCAGAGGGTCTCCAGTAGTGTTTAATGAAGGTCCTCTCTGATGACCATCTAGCTGCCTTAAGAATGGAATCCAAAGAAATTCCTTAAGCCGCTGCTCTGGAGAAAGCTGCGCTCCTAATGGAATGTGCTTTAATGATATTTGTGTCTATCCCTGTGCTTCGCATAGCAAATAATATCCAACTCCGGATGGTATTGGCTGTGGCCGTCCTGACTGGTTGTTTGGAAGTTACAAATAAATTAGTAATGTCTCCCCGCATTGGGTATGTTTTGTCCAGATATGATTTTATCAGTGTCAAAACACAGAGGGATGAGTCAGCCACATCTTCTAAAAGATCAATTTCTATAGGACTTTTGGCAATATGTGAGGTCTCGGTCCTTCCCTTTAAAATATTGTGGTAACCTCTGGGAGTCCGTGAGAGCTGCGGCTCCACTACATGGATCAAAGTTAACTCCATTGGTCTAGCAGACATAGCAAGAGCTAAAAGGCATGCTAACTAAATACCGACCCAGCGTATAGACATACTGGAGTCACACAGTTGGCTTCAATATGTCAAAAGAGGCTCTATATCCCAAGTACTAGAGTACTTTGGGAGACTAGGCCTGGATGCAACAGCCCATTTCAGAAGCCTTAAATATATTCTATTCTCTGTTAGATTAGGAATAATGACATTAAGAGCAGAACTTATCGATTTGAAAGTATTAGAGGCTGTACCTGAATTAAATTTTGAATTCATGAATTCTATCACTGCCCACATTTCTGAAGCATCCCAAACTTCTCTGTATGTTTGTCATCTCCAAGCCTGGAACTCAGATATAATGGCTCGATATCTGTAACATGTCCTCGGTCTCAAAGACCATTTAACTAGTTTGTTTGCTTGTGTTTAGAAATCTGGAAATGAGAAAAGCTGTACAACAACATTAGTAGTAGTAGCTGTAATAGGAGGTCCATTGGACCCTGGAAGCACTCTACTGTCATCCCCAATGGGAGCTTCTCTTTTATTGTCAAAGAGTGTAGCTTGGGGTACTATGGTTTCGATGGCCATACAGGGTACACTAATATTAACCGCGCTATACACCCCTCTTCTATCTTCTGAAAAGTTTGTGGCAGCAGGGTAGGGGGAGGGAAAGCATAAAGGTGTAACCAGTCCTTCCATGGGAAGGATAGGGCATCTATCCTCCAAGCTCCTGGGGACCATGTGCGTGCATCAAATCTCTCTATCTTAGCTGTGGTATCTGACAAAAATATATCTACTGTATCTCCAAGGACTTGAATTTCTGAATTATTAATTTGAAAATCTAATTCTTTAAGGACGACTGTTGCCAAGGTTAGTTTCTGTCAGG
This sequence comes from Rhinoderma darwinii, assembly GCF_050947455.1. Classification (NCBI taxonomy): domain Eukaryota; kingdom Metazoa; phylum Chordata; class Amphibia; order Anura; family Rhinodermatidae; genus Rhinoderma; species Rhinoderma darwinii. The sequence goes on from NC_134688.1 coordinate 226,311,338, forward strand.
AGATTGCATCCGCAATCTCGTTTGTGTGTCCTGGAACATATTGCACTCTCAACTCTAGATTCCTGTCTAGTGCCCAAGTCCAGAAGTCCAGTGCTCCTGCACATGACCTTTGGGATTTGGTACCCTTTTATCTTGTTGCGGTAGGCCACTGCTATCTTGTTGTCCATCTGGACTAGAATAGACTGATAGGTTATTTCCTCACTAGAGACAGCCGAGTCTCGCTGCTCTTAATTCTAGGACATTGATATGCAGCAATTTCTCTTTGCGTGATCAAGTACATCTTGTTGCGGAGTCTAGTTAATAGGCACCCCACCCCATAAGAGGTGCGTCTGATGTTATCGTTAAATCTGCTGGGGTGCAAATAAAATTTGGAATAAGGTCTTCCAAGGTTATGATTGCCTCTAATTCTCTCCTGACCTGTAGAGGGATTCTGAACACTCTATTCCAGAGATTCCCTTCTTTCAGAAGATCTCGCATCCAAAACTGCATTTCCCGACAAAGAGAGGGAGCCGTTTTGAATCCCACGTGTAGCGCTCCAACTCATCCAAAGAGTCTTGAAAGATCTCTTAGAGAGAGCATATCCATGGAGAAAATTATTCACACTCTCTTTTAAGTCTAACCACTTTTCTGTTGGAACCTTTATTAGAAACATCTCTGTTTTTAAGTGAAAACCTAAGAAAATTAAACTCGTTATAGGCTGCAGAACTGACTTTTCTACATTTATGTGGAAACCTGTGTCTGACTGGGTACACATTAGCATGTCTCTGTGTATAATCAAGATATCCCTGTCCTGATGAAATAAAAGTATGTTGTCTAGGTATATTAAATAGAGAACTCCTTTCTTTCTCACAAATATTGTGCAGTTGAGAGGCCAAATACCATAACATTCTATTGGTAAGTAATGTATCCTTGAGACCTATCTTTAACCCCTTCGTGACTAAGCCAGTTTTTTTATTGTTCATTTTCGCTTTTCACTCCCCTACTTCCAAGGGCCATAATTTTTTTATTTTTCCATCAAAAGAGTGGTGTGATGGCTTATTTATTTTATGCGGGGGGGGGGGCGGGGAGTTGTAGTTGCTATTGGTAAAGTACCATAAAATGTACTGGGAAACTGCAAAAAAATTATTTAAGGACTGAAATTGGAAAGAACTGCGATTCCTTGATTGTTTTTTGGGTTTGTTTTTACGGCTTTCACCATGCGGCAAAAATGAAAACGTAACTTTATTCTGTGGCTCAATACGATTACGGCGATACCAAATTTATATACTTTTTTTATATTCTACTACTTTTAAAGAAAAAAAAAAGTTTTAGTTTAAAAAAAAAATGGTTTGTGTCGCCACATTCTGAGAGCCCTAACTTTTTTTTTTTTTCATCGATTGAGCAGTGGGATGGCTTACTTTTTGCAGGACGAGCTGTCGTTTTTATCTGTACCATTTTTTGGTACATACAACTTTTTGGTCACATTTTATTAAAAAAATGTAAGACCTAAGGTGACCCAAAAACAGCAATATTGGCGGTTTAAATTTTTTTTTTTACGGCGTTCACCATGCGCATTAAATTACTCTATATTGTAATAGTTCAGGCATTTGTGGATGCAGCAATACCAAGTTTGTTTACTTTTTTTTATTTTTTACATTACTGTAGAGGAAAAAAATGGGAAAAGGGAGGTTTTTTGAACTTTTAATTTTTTTTTTTTTTTTCTCTACTAAAAACTTTATTTCACTTTTTCTTACACATTTCATTAGTCCCCCTAGGGGACTTGAACCAGCAATCGTTAGATCGCTGGTACAATACACTGCAATACTAATGTATTGCAGTGTATAATCATTTTTACCGGCTTCTGTTAAGCCCTGCCACAAGCAGGGCTTAACAGAGGCAGGGTGAAGGCAGACCTGGTGGCCATCATTAGGCCCCTAGGCTGCCACGAGAACAATCATCACCCCCTGATCTCATTGCGGGAGGGGCGATGAGCTCTTTTTAACGACATCAGATGCTGCGGTCGCGATTGACCGCAGCATTCGAGGGGCTAAACAGCCAGGAACAGCGCGATCGCAGTAAAACACAGCCGACACCCACAGCATATGCAGTGCGCACAGCGCATGAGCGTGCTCAGCGAGTGAGCACGCTCCATACATCACGCCCCACACCAGGACGTAATGGCACATCAGGGTGTGCAAAAGGGTTAAAACAAAAACATCCTTTTGCAAAAGAAGTCTTAAGTCGGTCATAGTTTCTACCCAGAAACTCTTCTTTAAGAACTTGTTTAGCGGTTTTACATTGAGGACCAGTCTGACTGATCCGTCCTTTTTTGTGATCGGAAATAAATGGCTCACTTTGCCCCGCCTTAGCAATGGACACTGTCAATCAGCCGGCGGCCATTACTAAGGCGTTAGTAATATAGTTTAAAAAAACCCACAAAGACAAAGAAAAAATATTTTATTGAAATAAAAAAAAACACACAACCCTCATTAACCATTTTATTGATAAGATAAAAGCCGTCATCGAAGTAGTCCTGGAATCCAACGTAGTCCAACGACCGAACTTGTAAGAAAACCCCCAAAAATGATTAGTAACACATGTGTTAGGCTTAGATACAGGGCCCATGTGTGATACTGTCTGTGGGACCCTGTATCTAAGCCTACCACAAGGCTGATATGTTGGGGTCCATCTCCCGGGACCCGCCAATCAGCTGTTTTGAAGGGGCCACAGCATTCGTACGAGAGCCTGCTTCCCCTTCATTTCTCTTACTCGCTCACACTGTGAATCAGGATGTTGAGCGCGGCGCATAGCGTTGTGACGTCATGCGCTGCGCACAGCGCTGTGACGTCAGGATCTCCGCTGAGCTCTGTAACCAGGAAGGTAAGTACTGTCAGTTACTATAATAACAGGGGCCCGCGGCCTGAGTTACTATAGTAACTTTTTATTGATGTGGTGCGGGGGCTTCGGGGCCCAGTCGCAATTGTGACCGCTGCGACCCCTATAGCTACGCCACTGGCTTGTTCTAAAACTGCATCTAAGCTCCTGTCTTTCCTGAATCTAGGTATTCGTGTTTGAAATGGAAATTTTTTCAGAGGAAGGCATAAGCCACGTCTTACTATGTTTGAGATACAAGGGTATGAGGTAATCATTTGCGAATCTTGCATATATGTTTTTGATGGTATTAGCAGAGTATCTCTTACACGACTGGGTTTTCTTGTTCTAGTTTCTGTAATAACCGCCTCTTACTGAGGAAGAACTTTGTCTTTTGTTGAATGATCTCCTAATGTGACCCTGTTTATAATCACAGACCTGCCCTCGGGGCTTGTAGGACCAGCCCTCTGACCAAAAGGGCCCTTTGAAGGGATACGCAGGTCTTTTTAAATCTGCAAAAGGACTTACGAACTCTATATCGTCCCTTTACTTCCTGAATGAATTCAGGGCCAAATAAATACGAGGAGTCCTTATTGGAATACTCATGGCTCTGAGGGGCCAAATCAGACCAGCAGACATCAACCATCAAAGCTCTTCTTTTGACATGTAACTAAAGGATCGACCAATAATGAGAACCGCCCTGCTAATGACTTTAGGTAAGAGATAGTTTACTGAGGGTAAGAGTATATGGTGACATAATAAACAGCCTCCTCTTGTAGATAGTGCCATGCAGCCCACCTGTCGATATAACCACACTCCCCCTAGTAATTAGTGCCACACACACACCCTTGTAGATAGTGCCAGACAGACTCTCCTTATAGATGGTGCCACGCAGCCCCCCCATAGATATTGCCACACTCCCCCAGTAGATAGTGCCAAACACCCCCCCCCTGTAGATAGTGTCACACCCATCCCTTGTAGATAAAGCCACACAGCCCCCTTGTAGATAGAGCTACACCCTCCCTGTTGATAACGCAATTGGGGCTCCCTCTAAAAGTGCAATCCCCAGCCACAGCATTGCCTACGCTCTGGCCGGGAATTCCTCTCCTGGATGAGCTCTTGACGTTACTGTCCATATATGGACAGTGACGTCAGGGGCTACCTATAGGAACGAAATCACACAACCTCGTGTGACCTCTACCACGAGCTTCGTCAATGCTCTGGCCAGTAATGCCGCTCCTGGAGGAGCCGCTGACGTCACTGTCTATATATGGATAGTGATGTCAGGGGCTTCTCCAGGAGCAGATTTCACGGCCAGAGCATCTTCAACGCCCATATATGTCTTCACTGTCCATATATGGACACAGACGTCAGGGGCTCCCTCTAGGAACCCCGTGACGTCTGCAAAGCTCTGGCTGGGCATTCCGCTCCAGGAGGAGTGAATGGCAGGGAGTCTATTGTTTCCGCCTCTGCCATAATATTCAATTGTATCTACAGATACAATTGAATATAGCAGTTGCTGGACATGTCCGGAACAGTAATTTGCCAAATTTGGGACTGTTGGCAACTATGCCCATGCTGCCCGGCCCGGCAACCCCCCTTTTTTCCCTCCTAGTTGGGCCCTGGGCCCCGACTGCCCCAACCCAACTACGCCCCAGGAAAAAAAGGATAGTATCCAAAGCCAAAATCAAATGTTATGCACGGTGCAAGTCTTAGCAGGGTTTCCGTCCAACTGAACCCAGAAATAATATCCAAAAATAAAGTCAAAAACAGACAGCACTTATGTCTCGAAACAAACAATAAATAGTGGTTCTTTAATCCGGTTGTGCAATGTTTTGGCTCAGCAGCCTTTCTCAAGCACCCAAGCCCGTGTAGCATCAGTGATCATGAGTATTTCCCGTCCGTCAAAAAAAAACTGATGCTGCTTTGGCAGTACATTCTTCTTTCTTTTAAGCATCTGCTAGCAACCCATCAGTGAAAAACTGACTGCACTTGGATGTCCGTTTTATTTTCACTGGCCCAATGACTGAAATGGGTGATTATAATGTGAGAATTGGAGAAAATTAGTGCATGTTGCGATTTTCTCTGCACAGACCAATGTGTCAGAGTTCAATCAGTGTGATGTCCGTTCTACACTCGAACCATACACTGACATCAACAATGTTCGCCTAAATAGGCCCTTAAATACAGGACATTTAAATATATGAAATAAAAATTTATATTTAAAGATTTTTACTGTAAAAATGTGTTTTACAAAACGAGAACATTAGGAATGTAATCGGGATGAAGATTATTTATTGCTTTAAAATATTTCCATCAGGTTCTCTCAACCCATGATACAATCGTAGGTAAAACACAGATGGCATTTCATGGGTCAACTATGTACACAGAGGATGTTGCTAGTGTACGGTTATAACTTTCAACCTGATGAACGAGCTGGTAAGTCTAACAGTCTAACAATAATGTATATGTAATACTCCATATAACATAGTATGTGACATTGTAGCGCTAGTCCTTGATCCAGTTCTGTAACTCATAATCTCATAACGATGATATCCTATATAATATTACAACTGTTGTCATTACCATTTAAAATGATATTGTCTAGCATAGAATTTGTTCAAGAAGAATGATTCCTCTGTTCTCTTTAAAGACAGACCTGCCAATAAGTGGGAAGAAGATCTATTAATCAGTTTTGCTCTCAGCATGACCTCTCTGACTACTACAGAGAGTGTCACTTCCTACTTATAGGCTAGCCTCAAGCTGCAATAATTGGAGGATGTGCTGCAAAAAGGGAAAGTTGTTCTGTAATTCGGGGGAGATGTGCTGCTGTGGCAGCGGAAAGGAATTTCACCAATGCAAAATATGGAATAAAAGAGGGAAGGAAAGGAAAGGGGAAGGGACAAGGGATAAGGAATGGAATAGGGTGGATAGCCAATGGTTACACAGGCACTCGGCTCAGCGTAATGAAAAAGTATGAAAAGTTTATTACTAATTATAGATTAAAATAACATGACACAAGTCACACATTTGGTGATCCAGTATCTAACAACATCAAATAACACAAAAAGACAATACAATTAACAAACATGGACGTCACAGGCACGGCCAGGTTAATGGAAATAAGCTCACATGGAATAATTACACAATGAATTATAGAAAGCGTAAAGAACCATAAATGGTATTACGTGGCATCAAATGGATACCCAGAATTTGAGCAAATCGTGTGTGGATCCTAAGTATGGTAAGTTAAAAATGGCTTCCCACAATAATAGTGGAATGAAAGTGGATAGCCCACATACACTCAACCACAGGTATATGAGATGTAACAAGTGAGCATATATGACTAAAAAGATTACCTAGTAAACATCAGTTACATCAGTACAGCAGTTAAGCTAATGTAATAATAAAACTTGTCGGGTACATAATATAATAGCATAGCAATAATTCAATATAAGGCCATAGTAGCAGTGTAGGCACAGCAGACAAGGTACAAAAAGTAGCAAAAGCAGCTGCATTCAATTAAAGGCACATGGAAATAAAGCGTAGATTTTCAAAAAGAATAGTATACTTATCGCCGTTTAGCTAAATTTCTGTGGTATAGCTCAGAAAGATGGATAAGTCTCCAGATACTTCCACTCCAAGTAATTTCACCAAAACTTTGCCTGCTATTATGATCGCTACTGCAGAGACGTTACGAGATGGAGCCCCCACGGATCTGACTTGTTGTTCAAGCACATCCCACAGATGCATGATTGGATTAAGATCTGGGAAATGGTGTGGCCAAGTCAACACTTTGAACTATTTGTCACATCCCTCGAACCATTTCTGAACAATTTTTTCAGTGTGGCAGGGCACATTATCCTGCTGGTAGATGCCACTGCCATTAGGGAATACCGCTGACCCTGCAATATTGTTTTGGTAGGTAGTACATGTCAAAGTTACATCCACATCAATTTTAGTACCCAAGAGATCATGTTGCCTCCACCAGCTTGCCTTCTTCACATAGTGCATCCTGGTACCATCTCTTACCCATGTTAACAATGCACACGCAATGCACCAGGCCATCAACATTATGTAAAAGAGAACATAATTTGTCAGACCAGACCACCTTCTCCAATTGCTCTGTGGTCCTGTTGTGATGCTCACGTGCTTATTGTAGACACTTTCGGTGGTGAACAGGGGGACAATTGTTACACAGCCCCAAACGCTGCAAGCTTCGATGCACTGTGAGTTCTGACACTTTTCTATCATAGCCAGCAGAAACTTTTTCAGCAGTTTGTGCTACTGGGCTCTTTTGTGGGATCAGACCAGACGGGCTAGCCTCCGCTCCACATAGGCATCAACGAGCCTTGGGTGCCCATGACCCTGTCACTGGTTCACCAGTTGTCCATCTTTGGACCCCTTTTGGAAGGTACTACTCACTGCATACCGGAACACCCCACAAGACCTGGAGTTTTGGAGATGCTCTGATTCAGTCGTCATCCCAATTTGGCCCTTGTTAAAGCTGCTCAAATCCTTATGATTGACCATTTTTCCTGCTTCCAGTACATCAACCAAGAATTAAGTTTTCACTTCGCTTCCTAATATAATCACTGTTATTCACTTCACTTGTAGTGGTTTTAATGCTATGGCGGAACAGTGCATATTATTGGCATATGCTTAATATTAGTTATAAAGTCAATCATACCAGATATTCAAGTAAACATTTTATCTAGGCCAGTTCAAAACTTTAACTTTGTTCCTTCTTATCCATTCAGATGTGGACTTGCTTCTGTGTTTTAAAACATTGGGGCAGATTTACTACTGTGTCTGAGTCTATAAAGTATCAAAAAATACGCCAAACTTAAACGCACATTGTTGCAGTTTTGAGGTTTGTATCTCACGAGACACTTTTTAAAAGTATTCTGAAAAGAGGGTGTGACTAATAGGGGCATGGCCTAAAACGCACCAATGTGCAAATAAAATGTGCCCAAAAAATGGCACAAAATTCTCGTGCAAAATAAGCAAAATTAACAGTGGTATAAGGAAGAGAAAAGTGTCTAACAGGTCATGCTACATGCACCAACATTATTATGCAGCATACACCACTATGATATATTTTGTGCCTGCCTGGTCTAAGTTTACACTGTCTAACTATTAGACCGCATTAGTAAATGTGGGTCGCGGTCACCAGTTAGCAGCAGGACGCAGTAGCGATGACAGAACTGGAGAGTAGTCAGATGGAGCTGTTGGTCAGAACCAGAATCAATAGGGTGCAAAGAGCAGGGTCAAACACAGGTAGTCAATATTGATATATAACAGGCTAAAGGATGAGTCTGTATAGAAAATAATACACAGGCAATAAGTGAAAGACCTGACTTTTATAGTAGGTCCTAGTGACATCATCAGTAGCAGCCCAGGAGTAAGAATTCCATTGCACAGAAACAGAGCAGGGAACCAGGAAGAGAAGGAGAAACACTATGTTGTATCTCACGGAATAAATTTGGATGATGTGTATAG